>NC_068445.1:37245091-37350091 GCF_023373465.1 Oncorhynchus keta | reverse complement strand
TGAATGTAGTGATTATTAGTGAGCTGGACCCAGTCAATAAACTGTATGAATGTAGTGATTATTAGTGAGCAATGGAATGTAGTGATTATTAGTGAGCTGGACCAGTCAATAAACTGTATGAATGTAGTGATTATTAGTGAGATGGACTGTAGTGATTATTAGTGAGCTGGACCAGTCAATAAACTGTATGAATGTAGTGATTATTAGTGAGCTGGACCCAGTCAATAAACTGTATGAATGTAGTGATTATTAGTGAGCTGGACCCAGTCAATAAACTGTATGAATGTAGTGATTATTAGTGAGATGGACCCAGTCAATAAACTATAAATGTAGTGAATGTAGTGATTAAACTGTATGAATGTAGTGATTATTAGTGAGCTGGACCCAGTCAATAAACTGTATGAATGTAGTGATTATTAGTGAGCTGGACCCAGTCAATAAACTGTATGAATGTAGTGATTATTAGTGAGATGGACCCAGTCAATAAACTATAAATGTAGTGATTATTAGTGAGCTGGACACAGTCAATAAACTGTATGAATGTAGTGATTATTAGTGAGCTGGACACAGTCAATAAACTGTATGAATGTAGTGATTATTAGTGAGTTGGACCCAGTCAATAAACTGTATGAATGTAGTGATTATTAGTGAGTTGGACCCAGTCAATAAACTGTATGAATGTAGTGATTATTAGTGAGCTGGACCCAGTCAATAAAATGTATGAAGTCCATTATCATCTATTCACAGTTTCGATGTGGTTTTAGTCATTTTAAAGCAGGGGTCAAAGTAAGGCGGTATGGTCGGACACCAGGAAAACAAATAGTGAGCCTATCATATGAGCTTATAACAATAATGAAAACACTATTAAGAAAATTCTAGAATATAACAAGGCATGAAAAATGAGCGAATGGACTTGAAAACGGGTGAAATAGCCTAAGGTCCAAAATGCGATGTGGTTCGATGTGAACACTCGACACCAAGACGTGTCCAGGCAGAAGTGGACTCTATGGCCTAATGACCATCACCAAATGTCATCAGACTTTTTGATGTTTTGTGTAACAGGTCTCTTTCCATCCTGCGCTGTTTGGAGGCTGAATGTGTGTTGTGACTAGATGAATGTGGCCACTAGCCTAGTAAAGAAGACATTTGAAGTCATTGTTTGACAATCAGATGAAAACATCCTGACTGGCTGTGTTTACACCACAATAAAAGGTAACACATTTTAAAAGTGAAATAACCAATCTTTACAACTGGGCCAACAGAGATCCTATTGAATTAATAGGGATTCTATATGTAATTCAAAGATTAGGTACATAAAATATGTTGGGGCATGCGCAGCATATAGGAGGTCACATACCGGGAAGAAATGAATACTACTTGTACCCCTGTTTTAAGTATATTGTATATTCTTTTTTTTTTACAAATAATCATAAATAAAAGCAATATTGTATTTAAACAAATGAACTTACACCACATGCATTATGGATTGGTCCCCCACGTGGGCCGTATGAAGGACACCCATATATTCCTTATTAATTCACTTGGTGTTGGACTGTCTACTGACTGCTCATAGTTACACGAGGTTTAACCACCTGCTTGTTTGCTTGATTCAGCCCAAACATGTTCTACATACTTATCTTTCTTATCTACCAGCATGTCTACCGGTGGGCAATTCTATCATACATATAGGTACAAAATAAGACAGATTTTTACACAACTACAGTTGCATTATTGACATAGAGAGAGATGAAGAGAATTGAGAGATTGAGCGTAATGTATGGTTGAACTGTTCAACAATGTTGATTGGCAATAAAAATGTCAAATGTTTTGTCCCGTCAAAAAAGCCTTTTGAAATTTTAAATATAGAGATAACTGACCTGATTACCCTCCTCCGTGCGGTGATGCTGGCCACGATGATGCTCCCTGGTCTCGGTGTGGCCACAGCCTTAAACGTCCCCTTCCAGAACTTCTCAAAGAGCTGCTTCTCCCACTGGTGCTCCAGGCTGGCCATGCTGTCCACTGTCCCCAGGGGGAGAGGGGCGCAGGGAGCCAGGGAGCGAGCCAAAGGGGGCTGGGGCTGGGGGTCCAGGGCTGCCCCTGGGAATGGGGTCTCGACGAGGGAGACTTCACATATACTATACTACAGGAATGTGTTGGAGAGCTGAGCGCTCCGGAGCTGTCCAAGTACTGAATCTGAATCCACACAGGGAAACACAGCAAACAGCAAACGTTGTTCTCTTCCTGCTAGAGTAGGTCAATGTGTCAGTGCTCAGAGCTGCTCCTCTCCTCTCTTCTGTTCTCTTCTTTCTACGGGGGGAGCATGTGGACCAAGCTGGACAAGACAAAGGCTTCTTCTACTGCTGCTGCTGCTGCTGCTGCTGCCACACCGACAGGCTGTTTTTTGTTCTCTCTGAGGGGGGTAGCGTTTCTCTCCCTCTCCTCTTCCCTGTCTCTCTGCTCTGTGTTGTAGTCTTCAGTTAGAGCAGAGAGTCACAGGCCATACAGGAGAATCCTCCTCTCCGGTCAGAGCCAAAGAGCCAATGACGGACGTAGTGTGTGAGGGAGTGATTCTCAGCGTGTTGCACAGGGACTCATACACACCGACGGGTGGATGAGATCTGAGAGCCGAGGCGAGTGTGTGCTGACTGTATATGTCTGGGTTTGTGGGCGTGAGTGAGTGAGTGGGTTTGAGAGTGTATGGATGAGCGTGTAGAGTGTGTGACGTGTGTGTTCAAAGCGAGTGAGGAGCCCAGCTGACTGGTAGCTTGTTTTGTCTTTCTCAGACTGTGACGTTGGGAGGCTGGGGGTAGGTCAGGGGGAGTAGGACACCTTCTTTCTCCTATCCTCTGTATCTCTCTCTCTCTCTCTCTCTCTCTCTCTCTCTCTCTCTCTCTCTCTCTCTCTCTCTCTCTCTCTCTCTCTCTATGTCTCTCTCTCTCTCTCTCTCTCTCTCTCTCTCTCTCTCTCTCTCTCTCTCTCTCTCTCTCTCTCTCTCTCTCTCTCTCTCTGTCTCTCTCTCTCTCTCTCTCTCTCTCTCTCTCTCTCTCTCTCTCTCTCTCTCTTTCTCTCTCTCTCTCTCTCTCTCTCTCTCTCTCTCTCTCTCTCTCTCTCTCTCTCTCTCTCTCTCTGTCTCTCTCTCTCTCTCTCTCTCTCTCTCTCTCTCTCTCTCTCTCTCTCTCTCTCTCTCTGTCTCTCTCTCTCTCTCTCTCTCTCTCTCTCTCTCTCTCTCTCTCTCTCTCTCTCTCTCTCTCTCTCTCTCTATGTCTCTCTCTCTCTCTCTCTCTCTCTCTCTCTCTCTCTGTCTCTCTCTCTCTCTCTCTCTCTCTCTCTCTCTCTCTCTCTCTCTCTCTCTCTCTTTTCTCTCTCTCTCTCTCTCTCTCTCTCTCTCTGTCTCTCTCTCTCTCTCTCTCTCTCTCTCTCTCTCTCTCTCTCTCTCTCTCTCTCTCTCTCTCTCTCTCTCTCTCTATATCTTTTTTCTCCCCCCTCCTATTATTTTATGTCTTATTTCCCTCCCTTTAGTTACTCTCATCCTGTTACTCAGTCTCTTTCCCTTTTAGTCTCTCTGTGTCTCTCTCCCTCCCTCCCTCTAGGCCCCTCTCTCTCTCTGTGTCTTGGACAAAGGGCCAAGCCGTTTGCCGCCATTAGCATAACAGAAGGCTGGGTTTGAGAGAAGCAGCCGGTGCATGTGCCTGACACAATAACCCCCAAGGCTCAGAGTTTGTCCCCAGCAAGCCTGTACCTACCTACAGTATACAACATAACCCAACACAACAGCACAGTCCAACAATGTAATATTACACAGCCCAACACAACCCAGATGACAGAATAACAATACAACAGTGTTTCACCAGCTAGTCTACACAGCACAACTCTTCTTGCTACAATATGCACCACACCACACCACAACCCCCTCTCTCCTCTCCCTGCCGCTCACATCATCTGTCATAACATCTACAAATGCAATGCTGAGTACTCAATTTAGGAAGACATATTTATGAATCATTTACTGTTGGATAGGCGTAAGGATTTAAAATGGACTACTTTGACAGTTTTTTTTATTTAACCTTTATTTAACTAGGCAAGTCCGTTAAGAACAAATTCTTATTTACAAAGACGGCCTACACCGGCCAAACCCAGATGATGCTGGGCCAATTGTGCTCCACCCTATGGGACTCCCAATCACTGCCAGTTGTGATACAGCCTGGATTCAAACCAGGGTGTCACGTCCTGACCTTAGTTCCTTTTTTCTGTCTTTGTTTTCTGTCTCTGTGTCTGCACCAGACAGAACTGTTTCAGTTTTTGTTCATTCTCTTTGTTATTTAGGTTAATCAGTGTTCAGTTCCAATAATAAAGATGAACACGTACCACGCTGCACCTTGGTCCTCATCTTCTTCCACAAACAGCCATTACAGAACTACCCAACACAACCGTTGAGGGTTCTGGACTCCTGGACATGGGAGGAGATTTTGGACGGTAGGGGACCCTGGGCACAGGCTGGGGAATATCGCCGCCCCAGGGAAGAGCTGGAGGCAGCTAAAGCAAAGCTGCGGCGTTATGAGGAGTTAGCACGGCAGCGCAACAGGGACGAAAGGCAGCCCCAAAAATATATTGGGGGGCACAGGGGGAGTGTGGCTAAGTCAGGTAGGAGACCTGAGCCAACTCCCCGTGCTTACCGTGGCGAGAGATGGACCGGGCAGGCACCGTGTTATGCTGTGAGGCGCACGGTGTCCCCAGTGTGCAGGCATAGCCCGGTGCGCTACATCGCAGCTCGTTGTATCGTCTGGGCTAGAGTAGGCATCGAGCCAGGAGGAATGAAGCCGGCTCAGCGCATCTGGTCTCCAGTGCGTCTCCTCGGCTCGGGTTATATGGCACCAGGCCTACGCACGGTGTCCCCGGTTCGCCAGCACAGCCCAATGCGGTCTGTTCCACCCGGCCGCACTTGCCGGGCTACAGGGAGTATCCAGCCAGGACAGGTTGTGCAGGCTCGGTGCTCGAGACCTCCAGTGCGCCTCCACGGTCCGGTCCATCCAGTGCCTCCTCCACGCACCAGGCCTCCTGTGGCAGCCCCACGCACCAGGCTGTCTCTCCGTCTCCTCCCTCGAGGTGCTCCCTCCTGTCCAGCGCTTCCAGAGTCTCCCTCCTGTCCAGCGCTTCCAGAGTCTCCCTCCGGTCCAGCGCTTTCAGAGGCTCCCTCCTGACCAGCGCTTCCAGAGTCGCCCTTCACTCCGGCGCTGACAGGGTCGCCCTTCACGCCGGCGCTGCCAGAGTCGCCCTTCATGCCGGCGCTGCCAGAGTCGCCCTTCACTCCGGCGCTGCCAGAGTCGCCCTTCACGCCGGCGCTGCCAGAGTCGCCCTTCACTCCGGCGCTGCCAGAATAGATGGGAGCCGACTCCGGCAGCGCCGACGTGAAGGGCGACGCCGGCAGCGCCAGAGTGAAGGGCGACTCTGGCAGCGCCGGCGTGAGGCGTCGCCCTTGACGTCGGCGCTGCCGGAGTTCCCCACCTGTCCGGCGCTGCCGGAATCTCCCATCTATTCGGGGCCTGCTGCAAGGGTCCCCAGTCCGAGGTTGGCAGCGAGGGTCACCGCTCCAAAGGCGCCACTTAAGTGGGCCAAGACTATGGTGGAGTGGGGTCCACGTCCCGCGCCAGAGCCGCCACCGCGGACAGATGCCCACCCAGACCCTCCCCTATGGGGTTAGGTTTTGCGGCCAGAGTCCGCAACTTTGGGGGGAGGTACTGTCACATCCTGCCCTTAGTTCCTTTTTTATGTCTCTGTTTTCTGTCTCTGTTACTGCACCAGACAGAACTGTTTCAGTTTTTGTTCATTCTCTTTGTTATTTAGGTTAATCAGTGTTCAGTTCCAATAATAAATATGAACGCGTACCACCCTGCACCTTGGTCCTCATCTTCTTCCACCAACTGCCGTGACACAAGGTGTCTGTAGTGACGCCTCAAGCACTGAGATGCAGTACCTCAGAGCGCTGCGCCACTCGCAAGCCCAAGTGGCAGTGACGATACATCTGAATATTTATGATCAAGGAATACACTGCAAGCAATACATCTCTGACAGCAAAAACGTCAACTATTACTTGACCTTACCAGAAGCTTCTCTAAGTGTTTGCATTTGTGGTTAGAACATGCAGACTTTTGATCCGTCATAAATGGGATAACAATCACCTGGCCAGGCTTGTTCTAATAGATATGCACGGAGGCACTCCAAACTAAAGCCAAGCTCAGTTAGATTATACATTAGCTGATAACATGAAAGTTAATGTCGAACAACACCAGCCACTTAATGAGAAAAGCGGGCAGCCTGGATTGTCATCACTGTGCTTTGAATAAAGAGAGAGTCAGGGTATCAGTCCCAAATGGTACCCTATTCCCTCCCTATGCAGTGCACTACTTTGACCTGGGCCCGTAGGCAGTAGTGCACTATGTAGGGCATAGGGTGCCATTTGGGATGCAACCAACAACCACTCTTCAATTAAAACACACAAAGTTGACGTTTATTGTCATGAAGCAGAACTGAGTGATTTCCCCATAGATAGGCCAGCTGCAAAGTCAAAACTGGCTATATTGTAAACATGAATGAAAATAGAAAATATGGTTAGCAGTGTGGTTAAGGTTAAGGTTAGGGGTTATATTTTATGACTTTGTGGCTTTGCCAGTTAGTGACCACTCTGTAGAGCTGTCTCCAGAACAAGATTCATGACAAAAAACTCTAGTCTGCTTAAAAATCTGCTCGAAATCTTGCATATACTTTGAGCGTTTGCTCAAGCCTGTCTGGAGTGCCAGATGTGTGGGGTTGGAACTTTTGTGACAATTCTATTGATTCCATTGCACCAGACAAGCTCAATCAAACTCAGATAAATTATGGAACATGATTTGAAATAGTCTTTGAACCGAGGTCTGACACAGAACCATGTCAACTGGACACTTGCAGAATATGTTTAAATGATAGGCTGGAATATATTATGAAATCACTGGTTTTGCCCTCACATTTGATATTCAGTTTAGTTCTAAGGGTTGAAGTCTTTCTGAAAGGGTCAGACATGCAGCAGGTTTTTCCCCCAGGGGCAATAAAACATACAATGTAAGATACAGTGATAATTTACAGTTTATGAGAAAGAACATAGTTAAAGATGCTACGCATGGGAGTTTGTAAAAATGTTGCATTGTAATTTCAGAAAATTTCCATAATATACAGAATCTGCAGTAATCGTGGAATGATAAGTGTTTCACAGTATTACTTACCAGACAGTGCTGTGATTGGCTGTGATATTTGCCTATTGATTTCTCCCGCTGGAGCGACATCTGGGAAAATGGGAAAGCTGTATTAGTGTAGCCAATGTACTAGCCAATTTCAAGTAGCCAATTTAGAAATCTCTCTGTCATTTCTTTGTTTCTAAAATTCAACATTTTTCACAAAAATTTCAGTTTGTGAGAAAACAAGCACTGGATACTGTAGGGAATCATTGTATTTTATTAACACATTTTTTATTTAACCTTTAACTATTTAACTTTAATTGTACCATCATATATTTTCAATCTCCAATGAATTATTATTACAGCTGTTTGAAGCTGGTGGATCAAACCCAAAAGTTAAAAGTGTAATGAACAGGAAGGGAGACAGAGAGCTGGTTTCAAGCGCAAAGCGCAGCAGGTGTTTATTTGTAAAGGCACCTCATTGGAGGAGGCAGGTCGCTGGGTCCAGGGGCAGGCAGAAGGTCATACACAGGGGGTCCAAAAAGGCAATAGTACAGGCAGGGAAAAAGTTAGCAACATCATCCGGGAGATCAGGCAATAGGTTGATAACAGGAAACCCGATAGACTAATGTACAGGCAGGGAATAGACAGAAGGTGTCGATAGTGAGGCAGGCCAAAACTATCATACAAGGGAGGATTAAATTACGCCGAAAAACAAACAATAACTCACAATGATGGGGTGCAAAGAACTGAACTAAATAGTGTGTGATAATGACATTCAGGTGTGTGAACAGGTGATCAGAATTAAGGTGATTGGGATCTGGAGAGTGAGCTGCGTTCAGGGGATCTACAGTTGAAGTCAAAAGTTTATATACACTTAGGTTGGAGATATTAAAATTCGTATTTCAACCACTCCACAAATTTCTTGTTAACAAGGACATCTACTTTGTGCATGACACAAGTAATCTTTTCAACAATTGTTGACAGACAGATTATTTTACTTATAATTCGCTATATCACAATTCCACTAGGTCAGAAATTTACAAAAATCCAGAAAATGATGTAATGGCTTTAGAAGCTTCTAGTAGGCTAATTGATATCATTTCAGTCTATTGGAGGTGTACCTGAGGATGTATTTCAAGGCCTACCTTCAAACTCAGTGCCCCTTTGCTTGACATCATGGGAAAATCAAAAGAAATCAGCCAAGACCTCATTTAAAAAAAAATCTGACCTCCACAAGTCTGGTTCATCCTTGGGAGCAATTTCAAAATGCCTGAAGGTACCACGTTCATCTGTACAAACAATAGTACGCAAGTAAACACCGTGGGATGCCGCCATGCCGCCGTCATACCGCTCAGGAAGGAGATGCGTTCTGTCTCATAGAGATGAACGTACTTTGGTGCAAAAAGTGCAAATCAATCCCAGAACAACAACAAAGGACCCTGTAAAGGTGCTGGAGGAAACCGGTACAAAAGTATCTATATCCACTGTAAAATGAGTCCTATCTCGACATATCCTGAAAGTCCACTCTGCAAGGAAGAAGCCACTGCTCCAAAACCGCCATAAAAAAAGCCAGACTACGGTTTATAATTTGCACATGGAGACAAAGTCCATACATTTTGGAGAAATGTCCTCTTGTCTGGTGAAACAAAAATAGAACTGTTGGTGGCAGCATCATGTGTGGTGCTTTGCTGCAGGAGGGACTGATGCACTTCACAAAATAGATGGCATCAAGAGGAGGGGAAATTATGTGGATGTATTGAAGCAACATCTCAAGACATCAGTCAGGAAGATACATCTTGGTTGCAAATGGGATTTCCAAACTAACAATGACCCCAAGCATACTTCCAAAGTTGTGGCAAAATGGCTTAAGAACAACAAAGTCAAGGTATTGGAGTGGCCATCACAAAGCCCTGACCTCAATCCTATAGAAAAGTTGTGGGCAGAACTGAAAAAGCGTGTGAGAGCAAGGAGGCCTACAAACCTGACTCAGTTACACCAGCTCTGTCAGGAGGAATGGGCCAAAATTCACCCAACTTATTGTGGGAAGCTTGTGGAAGGCTACCCAAAATATTTGACCCAAGATAAACATTTTAAAGGCAATGCTACCAAATACTAATTGAGTGTATGTAAACTTCTGACCCACTGGGAATGTGATGAAAAAAAGTAAAGCTGAAATAAATCATTATTCTTCTATTATTCTGACATTTCACATTATTAAAATAAGGTGGTGATCCTACCTGACCTAAAACAGAGAATATTTACTAGGATTAAATGTCAGGAATTGTGAAAAACTGAGTTTAAATGTATTTGGTTAAGGTGTATGTAAACTTCCGACTTCAACTGTATGTGTTTGAGAGTGTGAGCTGGAAAGTGAGCTGCGTTCAGGGGATCTAGAGTTGGAAGCAGACTTTACAAAAAGCCTCAAGAGAGGGTCTACGCCATGTTATGGGGAAATTTAATGCGGGGAGGAGGAGATTTGTTTAAATGTAGCCTAGTGCTGTTGAAATTCGCCAATGTTCCACACAGGGGAGAAGTTCTGAGAAGTTCTGGGTGTAGCACCTTTACACGTAGCAACTTTTCACGTAGCACTTTTACACATAGCACCTTTACACATAGCACCTTTACACGTAGCACCTTTACACGTAGCACCTTTACATGTAGAACCTTTACACGCAGAACCTTTACACGTAGAACCTTTACACATAGCACCTTTACACGTAGCTCCTTTACATGTAGCACCTTTACACATAGCACCTTTACACATAGCACCTTTACACGTATAATATTTAGACATAGCACCTTTACACATAGCACCTTTACACATAGCACCTTTACACGTAGCACCTTTACACATAGCACCTTTACTCTGAACCTGGTGAAAACGTCTGGCAAATCTTTCCCTAAAATGGTTAAACAGTGGCCTGGTCCCAGATTTGTTTGCTCCAGTGGGAGCTGGCAAGAGAGCAGAAACAGACTGACATCCAGGCTAGGAAAATAGCTATGTGATGTGCAGGTGGGACATCACAGGTCAGGAATAAATACAAAGATAGTTGGGAGGTATATAATTAAAGTGATGGTGGTCTTTCAGATACAGTTTTACAACATGGATTGAAAACTCAATATGTGAAATTATCTTTTTATCTTGCCACTGTAATTTCTGTGAAGATGGCGTTGATGAATGCATGCTGATACTCTCTCTTCTCTCTCCTCCAACCTGTGAATACCTTCATCTCCCCCAAAATAACTATTTAAAAGGCATCCTGTACCTCCATGAATGGACTCTCTTCTCATCTTATTCATCTGTTACATTGCACCTGCAAAAAAAGATAGCTCATATGTGTGAGTGCCTTTTGAATGTTAAATTAATGATATACAATATCATAGTATCAATGACTCGTGATCTTAGTTCAACAATCTTACCCCCACCAGAACCAAAAATAAAATAGTTTCTTACTCCATTGTTTGTATTTGTATATATTTATACAGTCAAAAGTTTGGAAACACCTACTCATTCAAAGGTTTATTTTTTACTATTTTCTACATTGTAGAAAAATAGTAAAGACATCAAAACTATAAAATAACACATGGGAATCATCTACATTAGTAACCAAAAAAGTGTTAACAAATCAAAATGTATTTAAAATTTGAGATTCTTAAAAGTAGCCACCATTTACCTTGATGACAGCTTTGAACTGTGGCGTTCTCTCAACCAGCTTCATGAGGTAGTCACCTGGGATGTATTCAATTAACAGGTGTGCCTTGTTAAAGGTTAATTTGTGGGATTTCTTTCCTTCTTAATGCGTTTGAACCAATCAGTTGTGTTGTGACAAGGTAGGGGTGGTAGCCCTATTTGGTAAATGACCAAGTAAACAACCAAGTAATTTGGTAAAACACCAAGTCCATATTATGGCAAATAAGCAAAGAGAAATTACAGTCCATCATTACTTTAACGACGTGAAGGTCAGTCAATACGGAACATTTCAATAACTTTGAAAGTTTCTTCAAGTACAATCGCAAAAAATATCAAGCGCTATGATGAAACTGGCTCTCATGAGGACCACCACAGGAAAGGAAGACCCAGAGTTACCTCTGCTGCAGAGGATAAGTTCATTTGATTTCCCAGCCTCAGAAATTACAGCTCAAACACATGCTTCACAGAGTTCAAGTAACAAACACATCTCAACATCAACTGTTCAGAGGAGACTGCGTGAATCAGGTTTTCATCGTCAAATTGCTACAAAGAAACCACTACTAATGGATACCAATAAGAAGATGAGCCCTGCTTGAGCCAAGAACCACGAGCAATGGACATTAGACCAGAGGAAATCTGTCCATTGGTCTGATGAGTCCAAATTTTAGGTGTATGGTTCCAACCACCATTCTTTGTGAGAAGCAGAGTAGGTGAACTGATTACCTGTGCATGTGTAGTTCCCACCATAACGCATGGCGGAAGAGGTGTGATGGTTTGGGGGTGCTTTGCTGGTGACACTTAAGCAGTATGGCTACCACAGCATTCTGCAGCGATACGCCATCCCATCTGGTTTGTGCTTAGTGGAACTGTCATTTGTTTTTCAATAGGACAATGACCCAACATAACTCCAGCTGTGTAAGGACTATTTGACCATGAAGGAGAGTGATGGAGTGCTGCATCAGATGACCTGGCCTACACAATCACCCAACCTCTACCCAATTAACCCGACCTCAACCCAATTGGTTTGTGATGATTTCAACAGCAGAGTGAAGGAAAAGCAGCCAACAAGTGCTCAGAATATGTGGGAACTCATTGAAGACTATCATCAAGACAAAAGGTGGCTACTTTAAAGAATCTAAAATCTCAAATATATTTTGAATTGTTTAACAATTGGTTTTTGTTTACCAAACTCAGCAAAAAAAAGGAACTTCCTATCACTGTCAACTGCATTTATTTCCACAAACTTAACATGTGTAAATATTTGTATGACCATTAAAAGATTCAACCACTGATACATAAACTGAACAAGTTCCACAGACATGTGACTAACAGAAATTGAATAATGTGTCCCTGCACAAAGGTGGGGTCAAAATCAAAAGTAACAGTCAGTAGCCACCAGCTGCATTAAGTACTGCAGTGCATCTCCTCCTCATGGACTGCACCAGATTTGCCAGTTCTTGTAGTGAGATGTTACCCCACTCTTTGACCAAGGCACCTGCATGTTCCAGGACATTTCTGGGGGGAACGGCCCTCGCCCTCACCCTCCGATCCAACAGGTCCCAGACGTGCTCAATGGGATTGAGATCCGGGCTCTTCGCTGGCCATGGCAGAACACTGACATTCCTGTCTTGCAGGAAACTACGCACAGAACGAGCAGTATGGCTGGTGGCATTGTCATGCTGGAGGGTCATGTCAGGATGAGCCTGCAGGAAGGGTACCGTATGAGGGAGGAGGATGTCTTCCCTGTCACGCACAGCGTTGAGATTGCCTGTAATGAAAACAAGCTCAGTCCGATGATGCTGTGACACACCGCCCCAGACCATGAATGACCCTCCACCTCCAAATCGATCCCGCTCCAGAGTACAGGCCTCGGTGTAACAAACATTCCTTTGACGATACACGTGAATCAGACCATCACCCCTGGTGAGACAAAACCGCGACTGGTCAGTGAAGAGTGCTTTTTTCCAGTCCTGTCTGGTCCAGCGATGGTGGGTAGGCAACGTTGTTACCTGCCTTACAACAGGCCTACAAGCCCTCAGTCCAGCCTCTCTCAGCCTATTGTGGACAGTCTGAGCACTGATGGAAGGATTTTGAGTTCCTGGTGTAACCTGGCCAGGTGTTGTTGCCATCCTGTACTTGTCCCGCAGGTGTGATGTTCGGATGTACCGGGCTCCCTGTAGCGCTGTCTTAGGCGTTTCACAGTACGGACATTGCCATTTATTGCACTGGCCACATCTGCAGTCTTCATGCCTCCTTGCAGCATGCCTAAGGCACGTTCATGCAGATAAGAAGGGACCCTGGGCATCTTTCTTTTGGTGTTTTTCAGAGTCAGTAGAAAGGCCTCTTAAGTGTCCTAAGCTTTCATAACTGCCTACCGTCTGTAAGCTGTTAGTGTCTTAACGACCGTTCCACAGGTGCATGTTCATTAATTGTCAATGGTACACCGAACAAGCATGAGAAACAGTGTTTTAAACCCTTTACAATGAAGATCTCTGAAGTTATTTGGATTTTTACGAATTGTCTTTGAAAGATACGGTCCTGAAAAAGGGAGTTTACATGATTCCATATGTGTTATTTCATAGTTTTGATGTCTTCACTATTATTCTACAATGTAGAAAATAGTTTTAAAAAAGAAAGAAAAATCCTTGAATGAGAAGGTGTGTCCAAACTTTTGACTGGTACTGTATATATGTTTGTAAGCAAACACTGTATATTCTCAAAACATGGTTAAAACTATACTTTTGATATCATGGATGATCAGACTTTTGCTGTACATAGCTACAGTGCCTTCGGAAATTATTCATACCACTTGACTTTTTCCACATTTTGTTACGTCACAAAAATCTTCAGTGATCTACACACAGTATGCCCAGCCAGAGCCCGGACATGAACCCGCTCAAACATCTCTGGGGAGACCTGAAAATAGCTGTGCAGTGACGCTCCCCATCAAGACAACGCAGGAGTGGCTTCGGGACAAGTCTCTGAATGTCCTTGAGGGGCCCAGCCAGAGCTCGGACTTGAATCCAATCGATCATCTCTGGAGAGACCTGAAAATAGCTGTGCAGTGACTCTCCCCAACCAACCTGACAGCTTTAGAGGATCTGAAGAGAAGACTGGGAGAAACTCCCAAAATACAGGGGTGCCAAGCTTGTCAGTGTCATACCAAGAAGACTCGATGCTGTAATCCCTGCCAAAGGTTTCTTTTTTTTGCTTTATTTTGCTAAACTTCCTATAAACCTGTTTTTACTTTGTCATTATGGGGTATTGTGTGTAGATTAATGAGGGAAGAAGCCATTTAATCAATTTTGGTAAAGGCTGTAACCTAATAAAATGTGTAAAAAGACAAGGGGTCTGAATACTTTCCAAACACACTGTATGTCTATGAATTTGAGAGTTGTTACTTATTTCCAACCCAACCTTCAGGTTAAACAACAAAACAGTGGCAGGGTTGCTGTTTTGTTATATGAGCCTCAGATTTCCCCTTTAGCTTAAATCAATCAGTGGGGAAAATATTAGAATATAATTGTAAAGCAAGACTGCTTCTCACTCGAGGAGAACAGACGAGACAACAATGTCCATAATTGCAGTTATTATACAAAATGAAAGATCTAGCTATCTAACAATACAGATTGGTTTGTACTTGTTTGTATCTGACCTAAATTAAGCAAATCAAAAAATGTACGGTTTACCATATCACATTATTTGTATTTTCCAATGAGGTAGCTGCATGCTTTGGTCAATAGTTTTTTTTATACACTTTTCAGCCTGTTCCCCTGATCGTCAAAATGTATTTTCTAGATAATTAGAGCATTGTTGGACTGGCAGTTATATCTCTATGGTTGAAATACCTTTGAAAGCTAGAATTTGTTTCGTAGAAAATATCGTCAATGAAAGTAAAACTAAATAGCATCAACACATACTGGATGGATCGGGACAGTGGTTCTGAAAGTTGAAATATTACTTCATAATAAAAAAAGTTAGTTTCAGAATCTGTATTATTTTAACATGATTTCCTTCTTTGCCAATTGTTAACGCATTTCATTATAGGCTCTTTCACCTGACAAGTTGTTTCTGAAAGCTCCTGGAATAATTCCCTCGAAACTTAAAAGCTCTCCTTCCAACGATGTTCTAGAAATTACTTTTAAAGTAGCTCCACCAGAATACAACTCCAATCCATGACGCATAAATTACCTGCAGAGGCTCACATTGGCCTCAAGTGGCACCCTGTTCCCTACGTAGTGCACTTGCACATGTTCTATTTATTTACAGTGTAGAACGGGGACTGGGGCCTGTTGTCAAAAAAACAACAGAGGCTCTTTGATTGGTTTAATAATGTATTACTCTCCTTTCTGTCATTAAAATGCAAACTCAAATGTCCAGGCAGACAGTCGGACCTGGCTCCGTAAACCCGATAAGATATTCAATTTTCTATTTGTTGCACATTCTGGTGGTGGCTGGTGTGAAAGCTGTATGCATTCTGATCAACAACCTTGTCCCCTAGAGGTAATCAGGTGTGGCCTCACTCCCATTGTATTAAACCTCTGATGTGGGATGGGATGCAGGGAGATTTAATGAACAGTTGATGTAAATGAGGTAATGTTGTTATCCAATGCTAACACAATTTAGAAATACAGGCCCATAATAGAATGCTTAGTGTGAACAACTGTCAGTGTGAGTTTAAACCATCTTCGAGTGGTATGTCTTCACAAGCGTAATGGAACTCTGGTCTGATTTAATAACTGTTAGAGTAGAGTAGAGTAGAGTAGAGTAGAGTAGAGTAGAGTAGAGTAGAGTAGAGTAGAGTTGAGTAGCCGAGTATACTATAGTAGAGTGGAGTAGAGTAGTATATAGTAGAGTATAGTAGAGTAGAGTATAGTAGCAGAGTATAATAGAGTAGAGTAGAGTAGAGGATAGGAGCAGATTATAATAGAGTAGAGTAGAGTAGAGTAGAGTAGAGTAGAGTAGAGTAGAGTAGAGTAGAGTATAGCAGCAGAGTATAATATAGTAGAGTAGACTAGCAGAGTATAATATAGTAGAGTAGACTAGCAGAGTATAATATAGTAGAGTAGAGTAGAGTAGAGTAGAGTAGAGTAGAGTAGAGTAGCAGAGTATAATATAGCAGAGTAGAGTAGAGTATAGTAGAGTAGAGTATAGCAGCAGAGTATAATATAGTAGAGTAGACTAGCAGAGTATAATATAGTAGAGTAGAGTAGAGTAGAGTAGAGTAGAGTAGAGTAGAGTAGCAGAGTATAATATAGCAGAGTAGAGTAGAGTATAGTAGCAGAGTATAATAGAGTAGAGTATACTAGTAGAGTAGAGTAGAATAGAGTAGAGTAGAGTAGAGTAGAGTAGAGTAGAGTAGAGTAGAGTAGAGTAGAGTAGAGTAGAGTAGACTAGCAGATTATAATATAGTAGAGTAGACTAGCAGAGTATAATATAGTAGAGTAGCAGATGGAGTAGTGTATAATTAAGCATAGTTGAGTAGTGTATTATAGTAGTGTATAGTAGTAGAGTAGTATATAGCAGTAGAGTAGAGTAGAGTAGACTAGCAGATTATAATATAGTAGAGTAGACTAGCAGAGTATAATATAGTAGAGTAGCAGATGGAGTAGTGTATAATTAAGTGGAGTTGAGTAGTGTATTATAGTAGTGTATAGTAGTAGAGTAGAGTAGTATATATTAGTAGAGTAGAGTAGTGTAGTGTATAGTAGTAGAGTAGAGTAGTAGAGTAGAGTAGAGTAGAGTAGAGTAGAGTAGAGTGGTGTATAGTAGTAGAGTATAATATAGTAGAGTAGACTAGCAGAGTATAATATAGTAGAGTAGAGTAGCAGATGGAGTAGTGTATAATTAAGCATAGTTGAGTGGTGTAGTAGTAGAGTATAGCAGTAGAGTAGACTAGTATATAGTAGTTGAGTAGAGTAGTGTATAGTAGTAGAGTAGAGTAGTGTATAGTAGTAGAGTAGAGTAGTGTATAGTAGTAGAGTAGAGTAGTAGAGTAGAGTAGAGTAGAGTGGTGTATAGTAGTAGAGTAGAGTAGAGTAGAGTAGAGTAGAGTAGAGTAGAGTAGACTAGCAGAGTATAATATAGTAGAGTAGAGTAGACTAGCAGAGTATAATATAGTAGAGTAGAGTAGCAGAGTATAATATGGTAGAGTAGAGTAGAGTAGCAGAGTATAATATAGTAGAGTAGAGTAGACTAGCAGAGTATAATATAGTAGAGTAGAGTAGACTAGCAGAGTATAATATAGTAGAGTAGACTAGCAGAGTATAATATAGTAGAGTAGAGTAGACTCGCAGAGTATAATATAGTAGAGTAGACTAGCAGAGTATAATATAGTAGAGTAGAGTAGACTAGCAGAGTATAATATAGTAGAGTAGACTAGCAGAGTATAATATAGTAGAGTAGAGTAGACTAGCAGATTATAATATAGTAGAGTAGACTAGCAGAGTATAATATAGTAGAGTAGAGTAGTATATAGTAGTAGAGTAGAGTAGAGTAGAGTATAGTAGCAGAGTATAATATAGTAGAGTAGACTAGCAGAGTATAATATAGTAGAGTAGAGTAGCAGATGGAGTAGTGTATAATTAAGCATAGTTGAGTGGTGTAGTAGTAGAGTATAGCAGTAGAGTAGACTAGTATATAGTAGTAGAGTAGAGTAGTGTATAGTAGTAGAGTAGAGTAGTGTATAGTAGTAGAGTAGAGTAGTGTATAGTAGTAGAGTAGAGTAGTAGAGTAGAGTAGTAGAGTAGAGTAGAGTAGAGTTGTGTATAGTAGTAGAGTAGAGTAGAGTAGAGTAGAGTAGAGTAGAGTAGCAGAGTATAATATAGTAGAGTAGACTAGCAGAGTATAATATAGTAGAGTAGAGTAGACTAGCAGAGTATAATATAGTAGAGTAGAGTAGCAGAGTATAATATAGTAGAGTAGAGTAGACTAGCAGAGTATAATATAGTAGAGTAGAGTAGACTAGCAGAGTATAATATAGTAGAGTAGACTAGCAGAGTATAATATAGTAGAGTAGAGTAGCAGAGTATAATATAGCAGAGTAGCAGATGGAGTAGTGTATAATTAAGCATAGTTGAGTAGTGTAGTATAGTAGTGTATAGTAGTAGAGTAGAGTAGTATATAGTAGTAGAGTATAGCAGTAGAGTATACTAGTATATAGTAGTAGAGTAGAGTAGTGTATAGTAGTAGAGTAGAGTAGTGTATAGTAGTAGAGTAGAGTAGAGTGGTGTATAGTAGTAGAGTATAGTTGTGTATAGTAGTAGAGTAGAGTAGAGTAGAGTAGAGTAGAGTAGAGTAGAGTAGAGTAGAGTAGAGTAGTAGAGTAGAGTAGAGTAGTGTATAGTAGTAGAGTAGTGTATAGTAGTAGAGTAGAGTAGAGTAGAGTAGAGTAGAGTGGTGTATAGTAGTAGAGTAGAGTAGTATATAGTAGTAGAGTAGTGTATAGTAGTAGAGTAGAGTAGAGTAGAGTAGAGTAGAGTAGAGTAGAGTAGAGTAGAGTAGAGTAGTAGAGTAGAGTAGAGTAGTGTATGGTAGTAGAGTAGAGTAGCGTATAGTAGTAGAGTAGAGTAGAGTAGAGTAGAGTGGTGTATAGTAGTAGAGTATAGTAGTGTATGGTAGTAGAGTAGTAGAGTAGAGTAGTGTATAGTAGTAGAGTAGAGTAGTGTATAGTAGTAGAGTAGAGTAGTGTATAGTAGTAGAGTAGTGTATAGTAGTAGAGTTCAGTAGAGTAGAGTAGAGTAGAGTAGAGTAGAGTAGAGTAGAGTAGAGTGGTGTATAGTAGTAGAGTATAGTAGTGTATGGTAGTAGAGTAGAGTAGCGTATAGTAGTAGAGTAGAGTAGAGTAGAGTAGAGTAGAGTAGAGTAGAGTAGAGTAGAGTAGAGTGGTGTATAGTAGTAGAGTATAGTAGTGTATGGTAGTAGAGTAGTATAATAGAGTAGAGTATAGTAGAGTAGTGTATAGTAGTAGAATAGAGTAGTAGAATAGAGTAGTAGACTAGTGTACTGTAGTAGAGTAGAGAAGTAGAATAGAGTAGAGTACAGTAGTAGAGTAGTGTATAGTAGTAGAGTCGAGCAGTAGTTTAGAGTAGAGTAGTGTAGAGTAGTAGAGTAGAGTAGTGTAGAGTAGTGTAGAGTAGTAGTTTAGAGTAGAGTAGAGTAGTGTAGTGTAGAGTAGAGTAGAGTAGAGTAGTGTCGTGTAGTGTAGTGTAGTGTAGAGTAGAGTAGTGTAGAGTAGTAGTTTAGAGTAGAGTAGTGTAGTGTAGAGTAGTAGAGTAGTAGAGTAGTAGAGTAGTGTAGTGTAGTGTAGTGTAGAGTAGTGTAGTGTAGTGTAGTACAGTGTAATGTATGGTAGTAGAGTCGTGTAGAGTAACAGAGTAGAGTAGAGTAGTGTAGTGTATAGTTGTAGAGTAAAGTAGAGTATGGTAGTAGAGTAGTGTAGAGTAGTAGAGTAGTGGAGTAGAGTAGAGTAGAGTAGTGTGGAGTAGTAGATTAGAGTAGTAGAGTAGAGTAGAGTAGAGTAGAGTAGAGTAGAGTAGAGTAGTGTATTGTAGTAGAGTAGTGCGGGGCGGCAGCGTAGCCTAGTGGTTAGAGCGTTGGACTAGTTACCGGAAGGTTGCAAGTTCAAACCCTCGAGCTGACAAGGTACAAATCTGTTGTTCTGTCCCTGAACAGGCAGTTAACCCAGTTAATCATTGAAAATAAGAATTTCTTCTTAACTGATCTTGCCTAGTTAAATAAAGGTAAAATAAAAAATAAATAAATAAAAAGTGTAGAGTAGTGTAGAGTAATAGAGTAGTGTAAAGTTCAATGTCACAAATATTCATTTCCACTTATGCACCTCCCTCCTCCCTCTCTCCCCTCTCTCTCCTCCCTCCCTCTCTCCTCTCCATCCTCAAGCTATAGTAGAGCGATGAAATAGATGGTTCTTTCCTCACAAGACAACCCGACTGCATTTTCTACAGTCATCGCCATAGAAACCATGCAGCGGTTACGCACGTCAAGAGATGAAAAGCAAAAGTGAGGATTTTCCTAAGGATTGTTGAACCTACACAGAACAAAAATATAAATGCAACATGCAACAATATCAAAGATTTGACTGAGTTACAGGTCATAAGACTAAATCAGTCACTTGAAATAAATTCATCTATCAAGGCACAAGGCGAGACCCAGACACAGACACAGGAGGAAGATGGTTGGAGTCTTACAATGTTTATTAATCCAAAAGGAGTAGGCAAGAGAATGGTCATGGACAGGCAAAAAGGTCAAAACCAGATCAGAGTCCAGGAGGTACAGGGTGGCAGACAGGGTCGTGGTCAAGGCAGACAGAATGGTCAGGCAGGCGGGTACAGAGTCCAGAAACAGGCAAGGGTCAAAACCGTGAAGACTAGAAAAAGGAGAATGCAAAAAGTAGGATAATCTGGAAAAATGCTGGTTTTCTGGTACAGAGAGACAGGAAACACAGGGATAAATACACTGGTACAGAGAGACAGGAAACACAGGGATAAATACACTGGTACATAGAGACAGGAACCACAAGGATAAATACACTGGTACAGAGAGACAGGAAACACAGGGATAAATACACTGGGGAAAATAAGCGACACCTGGAGGGGGTGGAGACAATCACAAGGACAGGTGAAACAGATCAGGGCATGACAACAATATGGATTTCACATGACTGGGAATACAGATATGCATCTGTTGGTCACGGTGACAGATACCTTAATCTTGGAACTCCCTCTCCCGGATCCGGGAGAATTGTCATCAACTGACACTAATTAGCATAACGCAACCGACAAAAAATATTACTAGAAAATATTCAGATTCATGAAATCACAAGTGAAATATATTGAAACACAGCTTAGCCTTTTGTTAATCACCCTGTCACCTCAGATCTTGAAATGATGCTTTACAGCCAAAGCAAGACAAGCATTTGTATAAGTTTATCGATAGCCTAGCATAGTATTATGTCCAGCTAGCAGCGGGCAGCTTGGTCACGAAAATCAGAAAAGCAATCAAATTAAGTTGTTTACCTTTGATGAGCTTTGGATGTTTTCACTCACGAGACTCCCAGTTAGACAGCAAATGTTAATTTTGTCCCATAAAGATTATTTTTATAGCCGAAATACCTCCGTTTGTACTTCACGTTTGGTTGAGAAATCCACCGGAAACTGTGGTCACGACAACGCCGAAAAATATTCCAAATTAGATCCATAATATCGACAGAAACACGGCAAACATTTTTTATAATCAAACCTCAAGGTGTTTTTCAAATATCTATTTGATAATATATACTAACAGACAATATTTTTACAGTTTGGGAAACTTTAGAGTGTTTTCTATCCTAAGCTGTCAATTATATGCATATTCTAGCCTCTTGTCCTGACAAAATAGCCTGTTTACTTTGGGAACGTTATTTTTCCAAAAATGAAAAAAGTGCCCCCTAGTTTCAAGAGGTTAATTAAAGAAATGGGCCTCTCAATTATATTTTGTGCATTCAAACTGCCGTCAATAAAAATGCAATTGTGTTCGTTGTCTGTAGCTTATACCTGCCCATACCATAACTCCACCGCCCTCATTCGGCACTGTTCACAACGTTGACATCAGCAAACCGTTCACCCAAATTCTCTAAAATGACTTTGGAGGCGGATTATGGTAGAGAAATGAACATTACATTCTTGGGCAACAGCTCTGCTGGACATTCCTGCAGTCATCATGCCAGTAGCACCTCCCTCTAAACTTGAGACATCTGTGGCATTGTGTTGTGTGACAAAACTGCACAATTTAGAGTGGCCTTTTATTTTCCTCAGGCCCCAGCACAAGGTGCACCTGTGTAATGATTGTGCTGTTTCGTCAGCTTTTTTGATATGCCACACTTGTCAGGTCGATGGATTATCTTGGCAAAGGAGAAATGCTCACTAACAGGGATGTAAACAAATTGGTGCACAACATTTGAGAGAAATACATTTTTGTGCATATGGAACTTTTCTGGGATATTTTATTTCAGCTTATGAAACATGGGACCAACACTTTATATGCATTTATATTTTTTGTTCAGTGTCTATCATCATCAACAGAACTAAGATGAAGAGGGTACCATTGTTTTGTAAATGGACAACATTTTTAGGCCAAAGAAATTAGAATAGCTCCATTCAAGGTATTGTAATAAAGATAGCATGTCCTCAAATTGCCAAATACGTACGTGCAAAGAGCCTGTCCATTCAGGAAAACACAGAACAGACATGAATGCAGAACACTTGATACACTCTACAAGGACATATAAATGTAGACATAGACGTGTAAATATATTGGCAGTAGGGAGCATCGGGACGAAGGGACTTTGGAGAAACAACAACAACTCGGAGGTCAAGGGGTTAACGTCCCTTCCCCTGATTGACAAATTACCCTCCTATTAGTGTGAACACGGACGACACACACACACACGCACACACACACACACACACACACACACACACACACACACACACACACACACACACACACACACACACACACACACACACACACACACACACACACACACACACACACACACACACACACACACACACACACACACACACACAAGCTCCCTCTCTGAGTGATGTTTAAAGGACATCCTATCAGTAATCAATACACCTGATCCCCTTGATGACCAACGATTACAATCAAAAGCAGCCAATGAGATGGACCCAGCAGTGATTAAATAAATCACACCATCAAAAATCATTGAGTCCCTAAGTGACATTTCTTAACCCCTGACATTGAAGGGTTCTACTGTAGATTGACTTTGGGTTGAACTTCAGATCAGATTTATCCAAATAAACAGCGGCCAATAAAATGCTGTTTCTGTAAGTACATAGTGAGACATGTTGTGGATTTTGTGCCATTTTCTCAAAATGATCTTTCAGTTTAGGCTCTGACTCACAATAACGTCATCTGTTCTTTTTAGCCTAGAGTATGGTGCTCAAACAGGATTACTGACAATGTTAAAACATTCAACTGTTTATGTGAAGACAGTCCAAACCTGCATCTCTTTATGTAACAGAACCAACAGACAGAGGTGTAAATAACACTGAGGAAATGCAGGAGGCTCTGTGACTCAGCAACAGGCCTGGGTTCAAATACTATTTGAAATCATTTCAAATGATTTATCTGGGCTTGATTGAGCTTTCCTGGTGCAATAGAACCAATAGGATAGTCTCAAAACAATCAGCCCCACCCATCTGGTGCACCACGCAACTAAAGCAAATGCTAAAAGGAATTTGAAATATTTCAAATAGTACTTCAGCCCAGATCTGGCAAGTAGGCAGGCCGGTCCAACACAGCAGTGGTGACATACCCAGGCCAGGACAGGCAAGGGTATGAGAGGATGCTCCCTTCTTTCCCTTCTCCCCAAATTAAATCAAAATCAGTCACTCAGGGGTGGAGGAGACGACGACTCAGAGGAGGAGAGATCTGCCAAGATGAAATCAGGCCCTAAGGACACAGCATAATACTGAACTGTAGTGATGGAGGGAGGGAGGGAGACGAATATAGAGATTATGGAGAGAGACAGACACAGAGGGAGATTGAGAGAGACAGAGAAACAAAGAGAGGGGGGAGACAGAGTGAGAGAGAGACAGAGAAAAATACTTAACTTAAAAAATATTTGATTTAGTCCACAGAAAGGAGAGATGGAGAGAGAGAAGAGAGAGAGAGACAGAAATTGAGAGAGAGACAGAGAAACAAAGAGATTGAGTGAGAGACAGAGACAGACACAGTGGGAGAATGAGAGAGAGAGTGAGAGTGAGCGAGACAGAGAGAGTGAGAGACTAAACTTTTTTTAAAGTTATTTTGAGTCTGGTCCATACAAAGGAGAGATGGAGAGAGAGAGAAAGAGAGGGAGAGAGAAAGAGAGCGAGGTAAAAGGAGAGAAAAATAGAGAGAGAAACAGAGTTGCAAACATCTTGATGCCAGACCTCCTTCCGTCACCACAGTGGAGGCTGCTCTGTTTTCCACTGTCTTTATAAACAGCTAAATCAATATGGCCGCCTCTCTGACCTGGAACTTCCCACCAGTCGATAAACTCACAAAGAAGCTTTCTCACAGGAGCACGACAGCTCAGCAAAGAGAACAGAAGTCCCCCCTTTTGGGTATTAAATGCAGTTCTTACAGGTACTACTCACTAACCTTATGGCATTAATTCAATAATTGTCATGGGATATGTATGTGCAGGCTATCCCTTACAAAACAATAACTTGGAAAAAATCGTGTGAAAAAGGACAAATCACATGAAATGTATTTACATATTATATTTTTCATGTAATTTGTCTGAAAACCATGTGTTTTTAAAGGAGCCTTTAGGTCCTAGACTTGACGCTCTGTACCGCTTGCCGTGCAATAGCAGAGAGAACAGTCTATGACAAGGATGGCTGGAGTCTTTGACAGTTTTTAGGCCCTTCCTCTGACACTGCCTAGCATATAGGTCCTGGGTGGCAGGGTTACTGCACTGTTTTTACACCTGTTGTATCCTGTGCACGTGCAAGTAAACTTTGAAACACAAAACTTGAAACGCACAGAGATGGCAGCCTGCATTATTAATGGCAGCCTGCATTACCCCGGTAATTCAACTTGAATTACTCAATGATTTCTATGTATCTTTTATTTAACCTTTATTTAACTAGGCAAGTCAGTTAAGAACAAACTCTTATTTACAATGACGGCCTATCAAAGGCAAAAGGCCTCCTGCGGGGACGGGGTCTGGGATTAAAACTAGAATATAGGACAAAACACACATCACGACAAGAGAGACACCACAACACTACATATAGAGAGACCTAAGACAACAACATACCAAGGCAGCAACACACAGCGTGGTAGCAACACAACCTGACAACAACATGATAGCAACACAACATGGTTGCAGAACAAAACATGGTACAAACATTATTGGGCAAAGACAACAACACAAAGGGCAAGAAGTTAGAGACAAGAAAACATCACGTGAAGCAGCCACAACTGTCAGTAAGAGTGTCCATGATTGAGTCTTTGAATGAAGAGATGGAGATGAAACTGTCCATTTTGAGTGTTTGTTGCAGCTCGTTCCAGTCGCTAGCTACAGCAAACTGAAAAGATGAGTGACCCAGGGATGTGTGTGCTTTGGGGACCTTTAACAGAATGTGACTGGCAGAATGGGTGTTGTATGTGGAGGATGAGGGCTGCAATAGTTATCTCAGATACATTTACATTTACATTTAAGTCATTTAGCAGACGCTCTTATCCAGAGCGACTTACAAATTGGTGCATTCACCTTATGACATCCAGTAGAACAGTCACTTTACAATAGTGCATCTAAATCCTAAAGGGGGGGGGGGGTGAGAAGGATTACTTATCCTATCCTAGGTATTCCTTAAAGAGGTGGGGTTTCAGGTGTCTCCGGAAGGTGGTGATTGACTCCGCTCTCCTGGCGTCGTGAGGGAGTTTGTTCCACCATTGGGGGCCAGAGCAGCGAACAGTTTTGACTGGGCTGAGCGGGAACTGTACTTCCTCAGTGGTAGGGAGGCGAGCAGGCCAGAGGTGGATGAACGCAGTGCCCTTGTTTGGGTGTAGGGCCTGATCAGAGCCTGGAGGTACTGAGGTGCCATTCCCCTCACAGCTCCGTAGGCAAGCACCATGGTCTTGTAGCGGATGCGAGCTTCAACTGGAAGCCAGTGGAGAGAGCGGAGGAGCGGGGTGGCGTGAGAGAACTTGGGAAGGTTGAACACCAGACGGGCTGCGGCGTTCTGGATGAGTTGTAGGGGTTTAATGGCACAGGCAGGGAGCCCAGCCAACAGCGAGTTGCAGTAATCCAGATGGGAGATGACAAGTGCCTGGATTAGGACCTGCGCCGCTTCCTGTGTGAGGCAGGGTCGTACTCTGCGGATGTTGTAGAGCATGAACCTACAGGAACGGGCCACCGCCTTGATGTTAGTTGAGAACGACAGGGTGTTGTCCAGGATCACGCCAAGGTTCTTGGCGCTCTGGGAGGAGGACACAATGGAGTTGTCAACCGTGATGGCGAGATCATGGAACGGGCAGTCCTTCCCGGGAGGAAGAGCAGCTCCGTCGTGCCGAGGTTCAGCTTGAGGTGGTGATCCGTCATCCACACTGATATGTCTGCCAGACATGCAGAGATGCGATTCGCCACCTGGTCATCAGAAGGGGAAAGGAGAAGATTAATTGTGTGTCGTCTGCATAGCAATGATAGGAGAGACCATGTGAGGTTATGACAGAGCCAAGTGACTTGGTGTATAGCGAGAATAGGAGAGGGCCTAGAACAGAGCCCTGGGGGACACCAGTGGTGAGAGCGCGTGGTGAGGAGACAGATTCTCGCCACGCCACCTGGTAGGAGCGACCTGTCAGGTAGGACGCAATCCAAGCGTGGGCCGCGCCGGAGATGCCCAACTCGGAGAGGGTGGAGAGGAGGATCTGATGGTTCACAGTATCGAAGGCAGCCGATAGGTCTAGAAGGATGAGAGCAGAGGAGAGAGAGTTAGCTTTAGCGGTGCGGAGCGCTCCGTGATACAGAGAAGAGCAGTCTCAGTTGAATGACTAGTCTTGAAACCTGACTGATTTGGATCAAGAAGGTCATTCAGAGAGAGATAGCGGGAGAGCTGGCCAAGGACGGCACGTTCAAGAGTTTTGGAGAGAAAAGAAAGAAGGGATACTGGTCTGTAGTTGTTCACATCGGAGGGATCGAGTGTAGGTTTTTTCAGAAGGGGTGCAACTCTCGCTCTCTTGAAGACGGAAGGGACGTAGCCAGCGGTCAGGGATGAGTTGATGAGCGAGGTGAGGTAAGGTTGAAGGTCTCCGGAAATGGTCTGGAGAAGAGAGGAGTGGATAGGGTCAAGTGGGCAGGTTGTTGGGCGGCCGGCCGTCACAAGACGCAAGATTTCATCTGGAGAGAGAGGGGAGAAAGAGGTCAGAGCACAGGGTAGGGCAGTGTGAGCATAACCAGCGGTGTCGTTTGACTTAGCAAACGAGGATCGGATGTCGTCGACCTTCTTTTCAAAATGGTTGACGAAGTCATCTGCAGAGAGGGAGGAGGGGGGATTCAGGAGGGAGAAGAAGGTGGCAAAGAGCTTCCTAGGGTTAGAGGCAGATGCTTGGAATTTAGAGTGGTAGAAAATGGCTTTAGCAGCAGAGACAGAGGAGGAAAATGTAGAGAGGAGGGAGTGAAAGGATGCCAGGTCCGCAGGGAAGCGGTTTTCCTCCACTTCCGCTCGGCTGCCCGGAGCCCTGTTCTGTGAGCTCGCAATGAGTCGTCGAGCCACGGGGCGGGAGGGGAGGACCGAGCCGGCCTGGAGGATAGGGGACATAGAGAGTCAAAGGATGCAGAAAGGGAGGAGAGGAGGGTTGAGGAGGCAGAATCAGGAGATAGGTTGGAGAAGGTTTGAGCAGAGGGAAGAGATGATAGGATGGAAGAGGAGAGAGTAGCGGGGGAGAGAGAGCGAAGGTTGGGACGGCGCGATACCATCCGAGTAGGGGCAGTGTGGGAAGTGTTGGATGAGAGCGAGAGGGAAAAGGATACAAGGTAGTGGTCGGAGACTTGGAGGGGAGTTGCAATGAGGTTAGTGGAAGAACAGCATCTAGTAAAGTTGAGGTCGAGCGTATTGCCTGCCTTGTGAGTAGGGGGAAGGTGAGAGAGTGAGGTCAAAAGAGGAGAGGAGTGGAAAGAAGGAGGCAGAGAGGAATGAGTCAAAGGTAGACGTGGGGAGGTTAAAGTCGCCCAGCACTGTGAGAGGTGAGCCGTCCTCAGGAAAGGAGCTTATCAAGGTATCAAGCTCATTGATGAACTCTCCGAGGGAACCTGGAGGGCGATAAATGATAAGGATGTTAAGCTTGAAAGGGCTAGTAACTGTGACAGCATGGAATTCAAAGGAGGCGATAGACAGATGGGTAAGGGGAGAAAGAGAGAATGACCACTTGGGAGAGATGAGGATCCCGGTGCCACCACCCCGCTGACCAGAAGCTCTCGGGGTGTGCGAGAACACGTGGGCGGACGAAGAGAGAGCAGTAGGAGTAGCAGTGTTGTCTGTGGTGATCCATGTTTCCGTCAGTGCCAAGAAGTCGAGGGACTGGAGGGAGGCATAGGCTGAGATTAACTCTGCCTTGTTGGCCGCAGATCGGCAGTTCCAGAGGCTACCGGAGACCTGGAACTCCACGTGGGTCGTGCGTGCTGGGACCACCAGATTAGGGTGGCCGCGGCCACGCGGTGTGGAGCGTTTGTATGGTCTGTGCAGAGAGGAGAGAACAGGGATAGACAGACACATAGTTGACAGGCTACAGAAGAGGCTACGCTAATGCAAAGGAGATTGGAATGACAAGTGGACTACACGTCTCGAATGTTCAGAAAGTTAAGCTTACGTAGCAAGAATCTTATTGACTAAAATGATTAAAATGATACAGTACTGCTGAAGTAGGCTAGCTGGCAGTGGCTGCGTTGTTGACACTACACTAATCAAGTCGTTCCGTTGAGTTTAATAGTTTCTGCAGTGCTGCTATTCGGGGGCTAGCTGGCTCGCTAGCAGTGTTGTTTACGTTACGTTGCGTTAAAAGAACGACGTTAAAAGAACGACAATAGCTGGCTAGCTAACCTAGAAAATCGCTCTAGACTACACAATTATCTTTGATACAAAGACGGCTATGTAGCTAGCTATGTAGCTAGCTACGTTAAAACAAATCAAACCGTTGTACTGTAATGAAATGAAAATGTGAAAATGTGATACTACCTGTGAATGCAACCGGGTTGTTGAGTTCTATTCAGTAGACGTTGGCTAGCTGTTAGCTGTTAGCTGTTGGCTAGCTAGCAGAGTCTCCTACGTTAAGGACGACAAATAGCTGGCTAGCTAACCTCGGTAAATTAAGATAATCACTCTAAGACTACACACTCTAAACTACACAATTATCTTGGATACGAAGACAGCAAAGACAACTATGTAGCTAGCTAACACTACACTAATCAAGTCGTTCAGTTGAGTGTAATAGTTACTACAGTGCTGCTAATCGCTAGCTGGCTAGCTGGCTAATAGCAGTGAGGACTACGTTAGGACGACGAAATACGATAATTATGCAATTATCTTTGATACAAAGACGGCTATGTAGCTAGCTAAGAAGAAATTGCTAAGATTAGACAAATCAAACCGTTGTACTATAATGAAATGTAATGAAAAAGTTATACTACCTGCGGAGCGAAGTGCCGATGCGACCGCTCGCTCCAACCCGGAAGCCACTAAAGATAGGGGGGAGTGAGATCTAAGAGGGTTTTATAAATAAGCATCAAAGAGTGGGTCTTGCGACGAGTATACATAGACGACCAGTTTAGAGAGGAGTATTTGTATTTATTTTTATTTTTTATTTTTTTTACCTTTATTTAACTAGGAAAGTCAGTTAAGAACAAATTATTATTTTCAATGACGGCCTAGGAACAGTGGGTTAACTGCCTGTTCAGGGGCAGAACGACAGAGTTTGTACAGGGGTGGGCAATTCCAGCCCTCAAGGGCCTGATTGGTATCACAGTGTTGCCCCAGCCCCAGCTAAACCACCTCCAATAATCACCTAATGATGATCTTCAGTTTAGAATGAAATTTGATTAATCGGCTGTGTTTACTAGGAATGGAGAAAAAGATGCTCACCCCTGATCTAGCAGGACATATTCAGTCTTAGTGTAAGGGGCATTTAGGGTACAGGCCGGTGCTGATGGTGGATGACATTACCCAGCTATCATGCCCAGCTCCCGCCCTCCCTCTCTTGCGCTCGAGGGCGCCAAGCTGCCTTTCCTTACGCACACCTGTCACCATCATTACGTGCAGCAGCGTTCATTGGACTCACCTGGACTCCTTCCCTTTGTTGATTGTCTGTAACTGTCTGCTCCCCCGTTTGTTCCCTGTGTCTGCATTAATGTCATGATGTGTTCATGTCCAGACGTTGTCCTGTCATGTTCCATGTCCGTTGATATTAAATGTTCATTCCCTGTACCTGCTTCTCGTCTCTACCCGCGTCAACCCTTACACCCAGCAACAGTCAACAAAGAGCTATTTGAAAGTGTAATGCTTAAAACCAGCAAGTCATATTGTTTGGGGACATAATTGGGGAAACAACCGAGCACTGAAGGTGATCCATGGTAAAGAATGCCACCCCACCACCTATTGAAGATCTGTCTTTCAGAAAAAGGTTATAACCAGAAAGGTTAACATCAGTGTTAAAAACACTCTTTCTTATTAATCACGTGTCAGTAATGATCAACACATATGCGTTGGAGCTGTGAACCCACACTCAATTTTAGGTAATAAGCTTCTAGTGTAAATGTGCAGAAAACCCAGACTTTTAGGAGAGAAGAAATTAGTGAAGCAGATATCAGAGCACAGGTCATGATTGGGGCTAGCAACAGTAGATGGGACAGGGTGTACATGCACATTTCCAGATATTACCAGCAGTAATACAATCAGGACAGGGATAGATCTGCATTGTTGAATTTTTATGACATCTGAATGTGCATCAGATGGCAACAAGATCATATTGTACAGCAATTTCATCAGGTATCATCAAGTATCATCAAGTATCATGACTACGAAGCGGTGGTTAGAATAGGATGGGAGGCCAAGAGTCAGGCCAAGAGTCAGTGTAACCAGTAGAGAGTTAGAGTCCCGGGTGGGGGAACAAACAGTCTGTTCAACGGTCGGGTTAACAAGCAAGTTCATAGTCAACCAAGCACGCAGGAGTCATGGCATAAATACCATAAAAACTCAAATACAACAACTTGGGGCTAGGCATTGTAAGTTCAAAGAGTCACTCGCCCCAACAATGCGTATGTGCTGAAGGTGAGTGAAAGCTCGGGAGAGAGGAGATAGTGTGGCGGGGTTACCTGTGCCATACAAGAGGAGACAGGCCTATGAAAACGGTGAACAGATCGGCAGGTGGATGAGAGGGGGCAGCACTGAGCTAGCCTGCGATGTCACTTTCTGGAGTAACTAAAACTGTGTAGGTCTCCATTAGAGGTTGACCAATTAATCGGAATGGCCAATTAATTAGGGCCGATTTCAAGTTTTCATAACAATCGGAAATCGGTATTTTTGGACACTGATTTGGCCGATTTTTTAAATTATTATTATTTATTTATTACACCTTTATTTAACTAGGCAAGTCAAGTAAGACCACATTCTTATTTCCAATGGGTTAACTGCCTTGTTCAGGGGCAGAACGACAGATTTTTACCTTGTCAGCTCGGTGATTCAATCTTGCAACCTTACAGTTAACTAGACCAACGCTCTAACCACCTGCCTCTCATTGCACTCCACGAGGAGCCTGCCTGTTACGTGAATGCAGTATGAAGCCAAGGTAAGTTGCTGGCTAGACTTACCTTATAAAAATCAATCAATAAATCATAATCACTAGTTAATCACTGGTTGATGATATTACTAGTTTATCGAGCATGTCCTGCGTTGAATATAATCGATGCGGTGCGCTTTCGCGAAAAAGGACTGTCGTTGCTCCAACGTGTACCTAATGATAAACATCAATGCCTTTCTTAAAATCAATACACAGGTATATATTTTTAAAACTGCATATTTAGTTAATATGCATGGTGTCTCCGGTTCGCCAGCACAGACCAGTGCGGGCTATTCCACCTCGCCGCACTGGCATGGCTACGGGGAGCATTCAACCAGGTAAGGTTGGGCAAGCTCGGTGCTCGAGAGCTCCCGTGCGCCTTCACGGACCTGTCTTTCCAGTGCCACCTCCACGCACCAGCCCTCCAGTGGCAGCCCCCCGCACCAGGCTGTCTCTCCGTCTCCAGCGCTGCCAGAGTCTCCCTCCTGTCCTGAGCTGCCAGAGTCTCCCGTCTGTCCTGAGCTGCTAGAGTCTCCCGTATGTCCTGAGCTGCCAGAGTCTCCCGTCTGTCCTGAGCTGCCAGAGTCGCCCGTCTGTCCTGAGCTGCCAGAGTCTCCCATATGTCCTGAGCTGCCAGAGTCTCCCGTCTGTCCTGAGCTGCCAGAGTCGCCCATATGTCCTGAGCTGCCAGAGTCGCCCGTATGTCCTGAGCTGCCAGAGTCGCCCGTCTGTCCTGAGCTGCCAGAGTCTCCCGTCAGTTCTGAGCTGCCAGAGTCGCCCGTCAGTCAGAATCTCCCGTTCTTCCGGTGCTGCCGGAATCTCCCGTCCATTTGGGACCCATTTCTAGGGTTCCCAGTCCGAGGTCGGCAGCGAGGGTTAACGCTAGAAAGAGGCCACGGAGGTGGTTGTGGAGGCGTACAAAGACTATGGTGGAGTGGGGTCCACGTCGCGCGCCAGAGCCACCACCGCGGGGGGTACTGTCACATTCTGACCTTAGTTATTTTGTTCTATCTTTGTTTTACTATGGTCAGGGCGAGTGTTGGGTGGGTTGTCTATGTTACTTTTTCTACGATTTGCTATTTCTGTGTTTGGCCTGGTATGGTTCTCAATCAGAGGCAGCTGTCAATCGTTGTCCCTGATTGAGAACCATATTTAGGTAGCCTGTTTTCTATTGTGTTTCGGGTGGGTGATTATTTTCCGTCTTAGTGTTTGTTACCACACGGGACCGTTTTGTTTGTTTCACTTTGTTATTTTGTATTTTTGGAGTGTTCAGTTTGTCTTATTAAAATGGACACTTACCACGCCGCAAATTGGTCCGATCTCTCTTACTCCTCATCAGAGGAAGACGACGAACGTTACAGTCAGGGTATATGCAGCAGTTTGGGCCGCCGGGCTCATTTCGAACGGTGTGAAAACTATTTCTTCCTAACAAAGACAGCCAACTTTGCCTAACGGGGGATGATTTTACAAAAGCACATTTGCGAAAAAGCACAATCGTTGCACGACTGTACCAAACTATAAACATCAATGCCTTTCTTGAAATCAATACACAGAAGTATATATTTTTAAACTTGGGCCACCTGGCTCGTTGTGAACTAATTTGCCAGAATTGTATGTAATTATGACATAACATTGAAGGTTGTACCTTGTAACAGCAATATTTAGACTTAGGGATGCCACCCGTTAGATAAAATACGGAATGGTTCCGTATTTCACTGAAATAATAAACATTTTATTTTCGAAATGATAGTTTCCGGATTCGACTATATTAATGGCCAAAGGCTCGTATTTCCGTGTGTTATTATGTTATAATTAAGTCTATGATTTTATATTTGATAGAGCAGTCTGACTGAGCGGTGGTAGGCAGCAGCAGGCTCATAAGCATTCATTCAAACAGCACTTTCGTACGTTTGTCAGCAGCTCTTTGCTATGCTTCAAGCATTGAGCTGCTTATGACTTCAAGCCTATCAACTCCCGAGATTAGGCTGGTGTAACCGATGTGAAATGTCTAGCTAGTTAACGGGGTGCGCGCTAATAGCGTTTCAGACGTCACTCGCTCTGAGACATGGAGTAGTTGTTCCCCTTGCTCTGCAAGGGCCGCGGATTTTGTGGAGCGATCGGTAACGATGCTTCGAGGGTGGCTGTTGTCGATGTGTTCCTGGTTCGGCCCAGGTAGGGGCGAGGAGAGGGACGGAAGCTATACTGTTACACTGGCAATACTAAAGTGCCTGTAAGAACATCCAATAGTCAAAGGTATATGAAATATGAATGGTATAGAGAGAAATAGTCCTATAAATACTATATTAACTACAACCTAAAACATCTTACCTTGGAATATTGAAGTCTCATGTTAAAAGGACCACCAGCTTTCATATGTTCTCATGTTCTAAGCATGGAACTGAAACGTTAGCTTTTTCACATGGCACATATTGCACTGTTACTTTCTTGTCCAACACTTTTTTTTGCATTATCTAAACCAAATTGAACATGTTTCATTATTTATTTGAGGCTAAATTGATTTTTTAATGTATTATATTAAGTTAAAATAGGTGTTCATTCAGTATTGTTGTAATTGTCATTTTTACAAATAAATGGTAAAAAAAATCGGCCGATTAATCGGTATCTTTTTTTTTTTTGGGCCCTCCAGTAATCGGTATCAGCGTTGAAAAATCATAATCGGTCAACTTCTAGTCTTCATGAGATGTCATCTTAACCGACTTCATTTTGCTTCTATATGCTATTGAGTCTATACAAAGGAATGAACAGTGTCATCTGATTGATGGCTTTGTCCATTCAAATATACAGTCATTGCCAACAACAGACAGCGACAATTTCTCAAGTAGCTTCAAGGACAAACCCACAACAGAGCGTAAAAGTTACTGAAATAACAATAGAAAAATCTGAAATAACAATGTAATGTTGAACAAAATAACGCGATTACTTACCTTTAACGAAGGAAAGGACTTCAGAAGATCTTCTAGTTTTAGTTACCGCGTCCAAAAAATTGTCATTACCTCTACCAACATATACGAGGTGTAATAACAGCTGTGGTTGATGCTTTTTGCATACTCAGAAATTACGATATTAAATGTTGATTTTCATATCGCATGATTTCTAATGATAGTTTTGATTATATCAACTGATTAGCTCTTTATGGGGTGGATTAAGATGGCTCTTTTGGCAGGTTAGGAAATTCAGCTCACACTCACTGTATCCCCCCCCCACACACAAGCCCCAGGCCTAGAGACTCGTTAATTAGAGCTGAGGCCCAGTCAAGTCCTCTTCAATCTCTCCCCTCATCTCTCGTCTCCTACTCTCCACCTAACAGAACAAAGGGAACTGGTACACTGTGCCCTCACAGACAAAACTAAAGCACTTGCCTAAGAGGCTTATTTGGTACAGTCGCATAAGCATGAAAATATAACTCCAATGGATTAGACATGTTTTTACCCCGGGATAGTTTGCTAGTATGACACATAGTACAGGAGAACATTTCTTGAGTGCAATTCGATCTGAATATATAATCAATTTAAAAGGATTTGTAATTTTGCATTAGCAGTCTTTTCGGTTTAAATTTCCCGGGAACCATGGCATGTGTAATTTCCTGTTTTTGGTGCTAGGCTGCATCTAATTTCTTTGTCTGCATCTCCTGTCTGTCTAAACTCTCCATACCTTTCCAGAAGTGTGCACTAGTACACTTTCTAGCATGTATTTAAACTCTCTAGCCAATGCTTACACCATTATGGCTCCTCCGAGCTATAACCCTCCCAGTCATCCAGGTACAGGAAACCCCTGCCCCGTGGTCGAACACTCAAGAGGTGTCTCACTGTGTACGCTGTGTATGGCCATCGATGACAAGGGGAGGAGGTGTGGGCCTGCAAACAGAAGACAAAGGGCTGTGGGATACGGGCTTAATCCTAGACACATGGAAAGTAGGGTGCAAATGACTCTAGAGATGGGGAACGGGCTGATGAAATGGGGGAGTTTACGGGACTCCAACCGGAGGGTCAGGTCCCGGGTGGAGAGCTATAACCTCTGCCCGAACCGATATGGTCCCGGGTGGAGAGCCATAACCTCTGCCCGAACCGATATCATTTAGCAGGGGTCCCGTGGCGATCCGCTTGTCGCCTATACCTGGAAGTGGTCTCCAACAGAGCGGCCCAAGATCTCTTCTAGGTGCGGCGACAGCAGCGGATGAACATCTGGGCAGAGGGATTGCTGACCTACTCTTGCCCGGGGAAGAGCGGAGGCTGATAACCCAAGGAGCACAGGGTGAGAGACCCATGGTAGAGCAAGGAAGGGTGTTGCAGGTGTACTCAACCCATACCAGTTGCTGTCTCCAGGTGGTAGGGTTGGCGGAGACTAGGTAGCGAATAGTCGTCTCTGTTGCTCCGACTGGCCGCTGGACTGAGGGTGGAATCCAAAGGACAGGCTGGCCGATGACCCAATGAGCGTGCAGAACGCCTTCCAGAACAAGAACTGCGGACCCCGGTTGGAGACCATGTCCACTGGGAGACCATGGATCCGGAAGATGTGCTGCACCATGAGCTAGGCGGTCTCCTTGGCAGACGGTAGCTTGGGGAGAGGAATGAAGTGGGCGGCTTTGGAAAACCGTTTGACCACAGTCAGGGTGGTAGTGTTGCCCTCAGACGGAGGGAGACCCATGACAAAATCCAGGGATATTTGGGACCAGGGGACAGTGAGGGACAGGCAGTGGTTGCAGAAGACCAGCCGGAGCTTGTCGAGGAGTCTTGTTCTGTGAGCAGACCGTGCAGGCGGCATCAACTGCGGCAACATCCGGAACCATAGTAGGCCACCAAAAGTGTTGTCGCACGAAGGCCAGGGTCTGACGAGAGCCCAGGTGACAGGCAAGACTGGAGGAATGGGCCCACTCCAGGACCGCGGAGCAGACATCATCAGGCACAAATATCTGGTTATCCGGGCCCCCCCCTGTTTCCCTATACCGCAGCTGAGTGCCGTCACCAGGCATGAGGTGGGAAGAATGATCTCAGGCTCCGGGGTGGTAACCGTGGAGTTATAGCGGTGAGACAGGGCATCCAGTTTGACGTTCTTGTACCCGGCCAGTAGAAGAGGGAAAAGTTGAACCGGGTTAACAGCAGGACCCATCTCGCCTGCCTGGAGTTGAAGCACTTGGCGGTGCGAAGATACTCCAGGTTTTTGGGGTCAGTCCACACAATGAATGGATGTTCCGCCCCTTCTAGCCAGTGCCTCCATTCCTCCAACGACATCTTCCCGATTCCCCATATCATCGTTCCTCTCCACGACACTGAGGCGGTGGGAGAAGAAGGCGCAGGGATGCAGCTTAAGGTCCAGGGGAGAACGTTGGGACAGGACAGCACCCACTCCGACATCCGAAGCATCGGCCTCCGCCACGAACTGACGGGAAAGGTCAGGATGAACGAGGATAGGAGCAGTGGTGAAGTGGTGTTGAAGGTCCCAGAATGCCCGGTCAGTGGCAGAGGACCACGTGAACCAAACCTTGGTAGGGATGAGTGCAGACAGAGGGAGGCCAGGGTGCTGTAACCCCAGATAAAGTGGTAATAAAAGGTGGCGAACCCCAGGAAGCGTTGTAGCAAAAGTACAGGTCGGCAGGCAGGCTCAGGGGAAGGCAGAGTGGTCAGGCAAGGGTCAAAACCAGAAGGGCGAGAAAAAGAGAGACTGGAAAGGCAGGAGCTGAGGTAAAACCACTGGTTGACTTGACAAACAAGACAAACTGGCAACAGACGAACAGAGAACACAGATATAAATACACAGGGGATAATGGGGAGGATGGGCGACACCTGGAGGGGGGTGGAGGCAATCACAAAGACAGGTGAAACAGATAAGGGTGTGACATACTTAGACTCATTTCATATGATAGGCTTACATTTAAAATGCATGTGAGGGGTACTTTGGGGGCACTGGGCAGAGAAGGTGAGATTGGGCCTACAATGGCCAAAAAAGGTTGAGAACCACTGGACTAGGTACGTATTTGATGGTACATTATAACAATTCCAACAATAATCATCCATTAGCCATTTCAGACTACTTAATGTCCATGCGAAGAACAACTTCCTACCCATAACTGTCTTTAGATTCACTATGAGAAAATCATTGAGTGTAAGCAAAGTAACTCCACTAGTCTTGCATTGATAGATAATTATGTGTCAATTGTATCAGATAATTTAAATGTAATTAATATAAAATCAATCAATCAAAAGTATTTATAAAACCTTCTTACATCAGCTGATGTCACAAAGTGCTGTACAGAAACCCTGCCTAAATCTCCAAACAGCAAGCGATGCAGATCAAATCAAATCAAATCAAATGTATTTATAAAGCCCTTCGTACATCAGCTGATATCTCAAAGTGCTGTACAGAAACCCAGCCTAAAACCCCAAACAGCAAGCAATGCAGGTGTAGAAGCACGGTGGCTAGGAAAAACTCCCTAGAAAGGCCAAAACCTAGGAAGAAACCTAGAGAGGAACCAGGCTATGTGGGGTGGCCAGTCCTCTTCTGGCTGTGCCGGGTGGAGATTATAACAGAACATGGCCAAGATGTTCAAATGTTCATAAATGACCAGCATGGTCCAATAATAATAAGGCAGAACAGTTGAAACTGGAGCAGCAGCACGGTCAGGTGGACTGGGGACAGCAAGGAGTCATCATGTCAGGTAGTCCTGGGGCATGGTCCTTGGGCTCAGGTCAGTTGAAACTGGAGCAGCAGCACGGTCAGGTGGACTGGGGACAACAAGGAGTCATCATGTCAGGTAGTCCTGGGGAATGGTCCTAGGGCTCAGGTCCTCCGAGAGAGAGAAAGAAAGAGAGAAGGAGAGAATTAGAGAACGCACACTTAGATTCACACAGGACACCGAATAGGACAGGAGAAGTACTCCAGATATAACAAACTGACCCTAGCCCCGCGACACATAAACTACTGCAGCATAAATACTGGAGGCTGAGACAGGAGGGGTCAGGAGACACTGTGGCCCCATCCGAGGACACCCCGGACAGGGCCAAACAGGAAGGATATAACCCCACCCACTTTGCCAAAGCACAGCCTCCACACCACTAGAGGGACATCTTCAACCACCAACTTACCATCCTGAGACAAGGCTGAGTATAGCCCACAAAGATCTCCGCCATGGCACAACCCAAGGGGGGCACCAACCCAGACAGGATGACCACATCAGTGAATCAACCCACTCAGGTGACGCACCCCTTCCAGGGATGGCATGAGAGAGCCCCAGTAAGCCAGTGAATCAGCCCCTGTAATAGGGTTAGAGGCAGAGAATCCCAGTGGAAAGAGGGGAACCGGCCAGGCAGAGACAGCAAGGGCGGTTCGTTGCTCCAGAGCCTTTCCGTTCACCTTCCCACTCCTGGGCCAGACTACACTCAATCATATGAGCCACTGAAGAGATGAGTCTTCAGTAAAGACTTAAAGGTTGAGACCGAGTTTGCGTCTCTGACATGGGTAGGCAGACCGTTTAATAAAAATGGATCTCTATAGGAGAAAGCCCTGCCTCCAGCTGTTTGCTTAGAAATTCTAGGGACAATTAGGAGGCCTGCGTCTTGTGACCGTAGCGTACGTGTAGGTATGTACGGCAGGACCAAATCAGAGAGATAGGTAGGAGCAAGCCCATGTAATGCTTTGTAGGTTAGCAGTAAAACCTTGAAATCAGCCCTTGCTTTGACAGGAAGCCAGTGTAGAGAGGCTAGCACTGGAGTAATATTATCAAATTGTTTGGTTCTAGTCAGGATTCTAGCAGCCGTATTTAGCACCAACTGAAGTTTACTTAGTGCTTTATCCGGGTAGCCGGAAAGTAGAGCATTGCAGTAGTCTAACCTAGAAGTGACAAAAACATGGATAGATTTTTCTGCATCATTTTTGGACAGAAAGTTTCTGATTTTTGCAATGTTCCGTAGATGGAAAAAAGCTGTCCTTGAAATGGTCTTGATATGTTCTTCAAAAGAGAGATCAGGGTCCAGAGTAACGCCGAGGTCCTTCACAGTTTAATTTGGTATCAAAAGCAGCACTAAGGTCTAGGAGCATGAGGACAGATGCAGAGCCTCGGTCCGATGCCATTATAATGTCATTTACCACCTTCACAAGTGCCGTCTCAGTGCTATGATGGGGTCTAAAACCAGACTGAAGCATTTCGTATACATTGTTTGTCTTCAGGAAGGCAGTAAGTTGCTGCGCAACAGCCTTTTCTAAGACTTTTGAGAGGAATGGAAGATTCGATATAGGCCGATAGTTTTATATTTTCTGGGTCAAGGTTTGGCTTTTTCAAGAGAGGCTTTATTACTGCCACTTTTAGTGCAGGCTGGTTTAAATAGACCTGACTAGAGGCGTGATATCGCGTACACCCCTGCAATCAACTTAGATGGGTGAGAAAGTTTCTCTGTTCAGTTCTGTTCAACTTAGTTTAACTTCTTGCGTCGAGCCATCCCGGATCCGGTATCGTGACTACAGCCTCAAGCTCATTACCATAACGCAACGTTAACTATTCATGAAAATCGCAAATGAAATGAAATTAATCTCCACATGGTCCACATGCTCCACATGCTCCACGTGCTCCACATGGTCCACATGCTCCACATGCTCCACATGCTCCACATGCTCCACATGGTCCACATGCTCCACATGGTCCACATGCTCCACATGCTCCACATGGTCCACATGTTCCACATGCTCCACATGGTCCACATGCTCCACATGCTCCACATGGTCCACATGCTCCACATGCTCCACATGCTCCACATGGTCCACATGCTCCACATGCTCCACATGCTCCACATGGTCCACATGGTCCACATGCTCCACATGCTCCACATGGTCCACATGCTCCACATGGTCCACATGGTCCACATGCTCCACGTGCTCCACATGCTCCACATGGTCCACATGCTCCACATGGTCCACATGCTCCACATGCTCCACATGCTCCACATGGTCCACATGCTCCACATGCTCCACATGCTCCACATGCTCCACATGGTCCACATGCTCCACATGCTCCACATGGTCCACATGCTCCACATGCTCCACATGCTCCACATGCTCCACATGGTCCACATGCCTGCAGTCGAGCTGGAATGTCCTGCACCCAACGCCATCTGCAGTGTGTGTTGAGTTTTGGAATAGGCTGAGCTATGGCGCTGTGGGGATTGTGGCTCAGATAAATATTTCTGTGTTACCTGTGCTGTGATAAGAAAACCGCACTCCCAACATTGTCCACCAGTTGTAGTTATGGAAGGAAATGTATTTTATGTTACGTCAACAAACTGGTTAAAATAATCTTAGGGATAGGCATCCCGTTAACGGGACAGTTGTAAATGATGCAGGGCCGTGTGTCAAGATCGCAGAATTTAGAGAAACAACAAATGTCGGTACGTATAGGTGTGTTAAATAGCCTGAAAGCTTAAATGATTTTTAATATAACTGTACTGTCCAATTTACAGTAGCTATTACTGTGAAATGCAATGCTATTGTTTAAGGAGAGCTCCTAACAACAAAACACTTTTTTCACCGGGATAGGTTTGATAAATTCACCATTACCTGAATGTAATGTCTCTCTCATGATTTGCCCAAATGTACCTGGGTGACTTCACACTAAATTTCATGTACTTTGCTCATACTTCAAGTGATCCGTCTGAAACTTTGCACATACACTGCCATCTCGTGGACACTATCAGCATTACAACCAGAGTGAAGGCTAGATCTGGGACATCTCTGTTGCATTTCAAAGTTGGTGGTAGATTTTAAAAAACGGTTGCTTTCTTCTTTGACTGACTAAGACAGACAGACAGACAGACACAAAGTTGTTGTAGAACAAACTTTGTGTCTGTCTGTCTGTCTTAGTCAGGGCATTTAATCAAATCAAATCACATTTATTTATATAGCCCTTCGTACATCAGCTGATATCTCAAAGTGCTGTACAGAAACCCAGCCTAAAACCCCAAACAGCAAGCAATGCAGGTGTAGAAGCATGAGTCCCGGTGGGCCTACAATGGGAGTGGAGCCAGTACAACTGACTTTTGACTGTTGTTGACGTTAGAGGTAGGCCTTATTTCAAAATGGGAAACTAAGACATCTGGCTCCTTTACCATCTAGCAAACTGTATCAGAGCATCAAGTGTTGCAGCACCATGCTCAGGGGCAGTTTCTCCCTTCAAGCCTTAAGACTGTTGATGAAAACTGAACTGACTCTTTGCTGCTATGGCAACTACTGTACTTTACTTAACTGTCTTCATTGTATTGTGCACAATTTACAACTTTGATTTAGATTTAATTTGATCTAGTTTACCATAACCCTGTTCACTCTGTTGTTATGATGAAAATATGGAGTCATTTCGAAAGTTCTTAATTAAGAGGCATGCATTTCACCAACATCGAATGTAATGTTTAAAACATGCAATCTAAGAAATTGAATATCCTAATTTCAGGAAGAGCTCATGACGTCTGCCTGCAGTTTTGCAGCTGTGAGCTGGAACCTGGCACCCTGATCCGCTGCAGACTGGCCGGTCAGGGAGAAATCAGTTAAGTATTGAGATGACCCATTGTTCAGGATTGTGTTGAAATAATTCTGCAACAAAAAAAACGCTTTTCGTCGTATAGAATATGAACAAACTCGAACATAAATCAGAACAAAAAGTGGACACCGTGTCAGATGCTCATTTCTCAGACATGAGGCAGAGTATGTAAAGCAACAACAAAGAGCTTGAAATGAGAAGCAAAAAAAAAAGGATTTGGGCCTGGTCTGGGAGAAGCAGCATATGCTTCATGTCAGATTCATGAAAGAAACATCTTCCTTCAAGTTGAGGTGAGTAATTGCTGTTGATATCCAAAAGCTCTTTTCGGTCATAAAAGATACTAACAGAAATATTATGCACAAAATAAGTTACAAACAATGCGGAAAAAACTCACAAAATAGCACAGTTGGTTAGGAGCCCGCAAAACAGCATCATTCGCCTCCGGCGCCATTATCATTCTTCTTGTACAATTAGTATTTTGTACTGGTGTTGTCTTGTTGTGGTGATAATCAGAGTCGCTACAGGGAGCAGCAGAACAGTTAGAAAATGCTCCATCTTCCTCTTGTTGCTCTCACACAGTAGGACTGAATGGGACTCTACTCTGGGGCATACAGTATACCTTAGTTTGTTCCCAAACAACATTCCCTTTAAAATGCACAACTTTTGATCAGGGCAATAATTATTCATGTCGATCATAGATGCTGCAGCACCCCTTGATACATTTAAATTAAATAGCCAAAATTATATGTTTACTCCTCTTTGTGCATACATAAATAAAATCATTCAAAATACTACACAAGAGAGGATCATTTATCCACAAAGGACCAATAGTTTCCTTTACAAATATAAGCAGAGGGCAAGGTGTCTTCATCTGATCACTGGGACGAATAGTAACTCTCTCTCTTTCTCTCTCTCACTGGGACTTTTCAAACAAATGTATAAGGAAAAATAGCACTCTCTCCTTCTTTTGCTCTCTCACTCTCTCTCTCTCACTCTCTCTCTCTCTCTCTCTCTCTCTCTCTTTCCCTCTCTCTCTCTCTCTCTCTCTCTCTCTCTCTCTCTCTCTCTCTCTCTCTCTCTCTCTCTCTCTCTCTCTCTCTCTCTCTCTCTCTCTCTCTCTCTCTCTCTCTCTCTCTCTCTCTCTCTCTCTCTCTCTCTCTCTCTTTCCCTCTCTTTCTCTCTCTCTCTCTCTCACTCTTTGCTGCTGGACATGACTAATAGTCAGCTTGTTTGAATGGAGCACATCTATTTTGTCCTTCACTATTTCACAAAGAAAATAAGGCTTTTATGCATCCATTCAATTCTTCAAATATATTCTGGAATTTCTTTCAAGTGCTATAGGCTGTATGCATGAATCTATTCAGCCAGCACTTAAGAATGTGATAAAGCAGGCAGGCAATTTATGACTTCATTAAATATAATAATTGTTAAGAGTAGGGTAAATGATATGTCACGTAGGTTTGTGTATGGTGCAACTGGGGTGTGTCGTGTCTTTTCTATCATTAACTGAAGATTTATAGTTTTTATCAAAGATTCTCTGTAATTAAGTAATACGCGATTAGATTGATTAATCATGTAACCGTAATAACTAGGACGTCTGGGCACCAAGGAAAAATATTAGGATTACAAAGTTATAACTTCCTAAAATAACGTTTCAGAAATTTTATCTGATCTCTTTGTCTACGAATAAATTATTTACTTTACCTCACGTTGTAACGGCGTTCGTTTGTTGAAGGAGAGTCGGACCAAAATGCAGCGTGGTGGTTACTCATGTTCTTTAATGACGAATAGCGAATACATGAAATAACTATACAAATACAAAAACAACAAACGGAACGTGAAAACCTAATACAGCCTATCTGGTGAACAACTACACAGAGACAGGAACAATCACCCACGAAATACACAGTGAAACCCCGGCTACCTAAATATGGTTCCCAATCAGAGACAACGAGAATCACCTGACTCTTATTGAGAACCGCCTCAGGCAGCCAAACCTATGCTACACCCCTACCAGCCGCAATCCCAATGCCTACAAAACCCCAATACGAAACACAACAAAATAAACCCATGTCACAGCCTGGCCTGACCAAATATATAACGAAAACACAAGATACTATGACCAAGGCATGACAGAACCCCCCCCCCCCCCCCTAAGGTGGGGACTCCCGGACGCACCTCAAAATCATAGGAAGGGTCCGGGTGGGTCTGTCCATGGTGGCGGCTCCGGCTCGGGACGTGGACCCCACTCCATAAATGTCATAGTTCCTCCCCCTAACGTCCTGGGATAATCCACCCTCGCCGCTGACCATGGCCGAATAGTCCTCACCCAGAACACCACTGGACTGAGGGGCAGCTCGTGACTGAGGGGCAGCTCGGGACTGAGGGGCAGCTCGGGACTGAGGCAGCTCGGGACTGAGGGGAAGCTCGGGACTGAGGGGAAGCTCGGGACTGAGGGGAAGCTCGGGACTGAGGGGAAGCCCAGTACTGAGAGGAAGCCCAGTACTGAGAGGAAGCCCAGTACTGAGAGGAAGCCCAGTACTGAGATGACGCTCAGGCAGGTAGTAGGCTCCGGTAGATCCTGGCTGGCTGGCGGATCTGGAAGATTCTGGTTGACTGGCAGATCTGGAAGAGTCTGGTTGACTGGCAGATTTGGAAGATCATGGCTGACTGGCGGATCTAGCTGCTCTGGCTGCTCCATGCCGACTGACAGCTCTGGCTGCTCCATGTAGACTGGCAGCTCTGGCTGCTCCATGCAGATTGGCAGCTCTGGCTGCTCCATGCAGATTGGCAGCTCTGGCTGCTCCATGCAGATTGACAGCTCTGGCTGCTCCATGCTGACTGACAGCTCTGGCTGCTCCATGCAGACTGGCAGCTCTGGCTGCTCCATGCAGACTGACAGCTCTGGCTGCTCCATGCAGACTGACAGCTCAGGCTGCTCCATGCAGGCTGACAGCTCTGGCTGCTCCATGCAGACTGGCAGCTCTGGCTGCTCTATGCAGACTGGCAGCTCTGGCTGCTCCATGCAGTCTGGCAGCTCAGGCTGCTCCGAACAGGCAGGAGGCTCCGGCAGCGCTGTAGAGGAGGAAGGCTCTGGAAGCGCTGAACAGGCGGGAGACTCCGACAGCGCAGGAGAGGAGGAAAACGCTGGCTGCACTAAACTGGCAGGAGACTCCGGCAGCGCAGGAGAGGGGGAAAGCGCTGGCTGCGCTGAACAGGCGGGAGGCTCCGACAGCACTAGAGGGAAGGAAGGCTCTGGCTGTGCTGAACAGGCGAGATGCACTGAAGGCCTGGTGCGTGGTGCTGGAACTGGTGGTACTGGATCGAGGACACGCACAGGAAGCCTGGTGCAGGGAGCTGCTACCGGAGGACTGGTGTGTGGAGATGGCTCTGGATAGACCGGACCGTGCAGGCGCACTGGAGCTCTTGAGCACCGAGCCTGCCCAACCTTACCTGGCTCGATGCCCACTCTAGCCCGGCCAATACGAAGAGCTGGTATGAACCGCACCGGGCTATGCACCCGTACTGGAAACACCGTGCGCTCCATAGCATAACACGGTGCCTGCCCGGTCTCTCTAGCCCCCCGGTAAGCACAGGGAGTTTGCGCAGGTCTCCTACCTGGCATAGCCATACTCCCTGTAAGCCTCCCCAATACATTTTAGGGGCTGACTCTCAGGCTTCCATCCGCGTCGTCATGCTGCCTCTTCATACCAGCGCCTCTCCGCTCTCACCGCCTCCAGTTCTTCTTTGGGGCGTCGATATTCACCAGGCACGAGCCCAGGGTCCTTTTCCATCCGATATCTCTTCCCAAGTCCAGAAGTCCTTTGATCGCTGCTCCTCACGATTAACAGGGAGAGTTGGCTCAGGTCTGACTCCTGACTCTGCCACTCTCTCCCTGAGCCCCCCCCCCAATACATTTTTGGGGCTGACTTTCGGGTTTCTTTCTGCGCCGCCGTGTCTTTCTCTTCGACTCCATTCTCCTATAGCCCTCTTCGCACTGCTCCAGCGAATCCCAGGCGGGCTCCGGCACTCTCTCTGGGTCGACCGCCCACCTGTCTATTTCCTCCCACGTCGTATACTCCATACTTCTGCTGTCCATAACGTCCTCCCTTCGCTGCTCCTGCTGTCGCTGCCTGTTACCACGCCGCTCGGTCCGGGTGTGGTGGGTGATTCTGTAACGGCGTTCGTTTGTTGAAGGAGAGTCGGACCAAAATGCAGCGTGGTGGTTACTCATGTTCTTTAATGACGAATAGCAAATACAAGAAATAACTATACAAATACAAAAACAACAAACGGAACGTGAAAACCTAATACAGCCTGTCTGGTGAACAACTACACAGAGACAGGAACAATCACCCACGAAATACACAGTGAAACCCCGGCTACCTAAATATGGTTCCCAATCAGAGACAACGAGAATCACCTGACTCTTATTGAGAACCGCCTCAGGCAGCCAAACCTATGCTACACCCCTACTCAGCCGCAATCCCAATGCCTACAAAACTCCAATATGAAACACAACAAAATAAACCGATGTCACACACTGGCATGACCAAATATATAACGAAAACACAAAATACTATGACCAAGGCGTGACACACGTTAGTCTCATTCCAAACTTCGTAAATTGTTGGTTATCTGTACGAACCCAGTCTTCACTATGAGTCATCTATACATCAATTGTCTTAAATAATTTATTTATTACTAACTAAGTAATTCACAGAAATGCATAAACAAACAAACAAACAAGGTAAATGTGGTTACAAGAAATGATAGGAGAATGTAAACCGGACTCTACTCTGGTTGTAGAGTCCGTAAACTAAACCGGCATCGCAGCTTGTTAGGCAAAAGTGGAAGTGGGGGTCGACTAAGAAGTCACTACAGAGTGATAATTATAACAATTGAAATGATAATCCTTTGCACATGAACGCTCACTCATTCGGGAACAATTGCAATCAATATATTTATTTACGCTCAGTGTGTCGTCTTGATCGCTGGTGAAAAGTTCATTTCTTTTGTAGAATTGTCTGTCTCTCTCCCTCTCTCTCTCGGTTGTGGTTAGAGGGGATTGTGTGACATTCGTTATAAAATGGATGTTTCGGCGGTTGTCAATGATACCGAATTCCTAGTTGCAGACTAGTAATTAATATCAAAGACTTGTTCTTATTCTGTCGGTATCGATAGTCTAAGAGTTTAACCACGTGGTATGGTTAAAAGATTCAGCAATGGGATACAACCTTTGTCTCCCCTAATGGAGAAAAATAGGGTCTGCAACCTTTATCCATCTCGTAATTGAGGTAAGCTCGGTCTGCTGATCGAAAACCCGAGTGGGGTTTTTATTCGGAATGGCAGAAAAGGGCTGTCCCAGGATGTCTGACCCAAACTTGGCTCAGAGGCTGTCCCAGGATGTCTTACCCTAACTGGGCTCAGGGGCTGTCCCAGGATGTATGACCCTAACTGGGCTCAGGGGCTGTCCCAGGATGTCTGACCCAAACTGGGCTCAGGGGCTGTCCCAGGATGTCTGACCCAAACTGGGCTCAGGGGCTGTCCCAGGATGTATGACCCAAACTGGGCTCAGGGGCTGTCCCAGGATGTCTGACCCTAACTGGGCTCAGGGGCAGTCCCAGGATGTATGACCCAAACTGGGCTCAGGGGCAGTCCTCTGATTTAGTTCAAATCCAATCCCCTCCAAATCATATTACACAATTATACAAACAGTATCATACTCACTCATTCATCTTATACAACAATTAGATGTAAACCTCATATCTGAGGCTATTATATAAACAGCATTATGGTAATGTGGCCACACCGTCTCCCATGAGCTTCCCCAAGTTGTGACAAACTGACCAGTTCGTAGCTGGATTCTTTACCGATCTTTTATACTTTTTCCGGAACATGAAATTTGTTCTTATCTCAAGTTCTGTGAGGTGGAAGGATTTCCTTTGTCCTCTATGAACATTTACTCTCTCTATACTATGTGGCAATGTGGCAGGGTCTATTCAGGAATTTACGACCTCTGACCACAGCAGCTTAGATGCCCAGCAGCTAGTCATATCTGTTCTACATTATCCATTTCTATCTGAACGCTAGGTAACGTTTCATCCTCCTGAACAGACCCCTTGTATAATGGGTGGGGGTTATTGTCTCATCTATATCTCAATTCAATATTTCTTAGTTTGAATTCCCACAGCACCAACACCTGGGAGGATTTGTCACTGGTTGAGTCCTAAATAGCATCCTATCCTATGCACTACAAAGTACACTACTTTTGACCAGAGCACTGGTTTAAAGTATTAAACAATACAGGCAATATGGTGCTGTTTGGGATGCAGTTACAGGCGTTGTCAGTTTCTATCAGGCTACAGTTCTGTTTGGAGACTGACCCTAGAGAAATGTGAAATAATAGTAATTTGGTGTATGCTTATACTTGTCCTGTTTCACATATGAACAAGTGTGTATCATACATATATGTGTGTTATTGCATTTCTCAACGCGATGCCCTTGGAGAGTGTAGCCATGGCCAGGATATGGCATTATGAATAAATACACAATGAATAACGAATAATAAAAACAAGTAAAAATAACATGGCTAAATACAGGGAGAACCAGAACCGAGTTGATGTGGAAGGGTACCAGAACCGAGTCGATGTGGAGGGGTACCAGAACCGAGTCGATGTGTAGGGGTACCAGGTAATAACATGGCTATATACAGGGAGTAACAGTACCGAGTCGATGTGTAGGGGTACCAGATAATAACATGGCTATATACAGGGAGAATCAGTACCGAGTCGATGTGGAGGGGTACCAGAACCGAGTCGATGTGTAGGGGTACCAGAACCGAGTCGATGTGGAGGGGTACCAGAACCGAGTCGATGTGTAGCGGTACCAGGTAATAACATGGCTATATACAGGGAGTAACAGTACCGAGTCGATGTGTAGGGGTACCAGATAATAACATGGCTATATACAGGGAGAATCAGTACCGAGTCGATGTGGAGGGGTACCAGAACCGAGTCGATGTGTAGGGGTACCAGATAATAACATGGCTATATATAGGGAGTACCAGATAATAACATGGCTATATACAGGGAGTTCTAGTACCAATGTGATGTGTAGGGGTACCAGGTAATAACATGGCTATATACAGGGAGAATCAGATAATAACATGGCTATATACAGGGAGTACCAGTACCATGTTGATGTGTAGGGGTACCAGATAATAACATGGCTATATACAGGGAGTACCAGTACCATGTCGATGTGTAGGGGTACCAGATAATAACATGGCTATATACAGGGAGTACCAGATAATAACATGGCTATATACAGGGAGTACCAGTACCAAGTTGATGTGTAGGGGTACCAGATAATAACATGGCTATATACAGGAGTACCAGTACCAAGTTGATGTGTAGGGGTACCAGGTAATAACATGGCTATATACAGGGAGTACCAGTACCAAGTTGATGTGTAGGGGTACCAGGTAATAACATGGCTATATACAGGAGTACCAGTACCAAGTTGATGTGTAGGGGTACCAGATAATAACATGGCTATATACAGGGAGTACCAGTACCAAGTTGATGTGTAGGGGTACCAGATAATAACATGGCTATATACAGGGAGTACCAGTACCAAGTTGATGTGTAGGGGTACCAGGTAATAACATGGCTATATACAGGGAGTACCAGTACCAAGTTGATGTGTAGGGGTACCAGGTAATAACATGGCTGTATAAAGGGAGTACCAGGTAATAACATGGCTATATACAGGGAGTACCAGTACCAAGTTGATGTGTAGGGGTACCAGATAATACCATGGCTATATACAGGGAGTACCAGTACCAAGTTGATGTGTAGGGGTACCAGGTAATAACATTGCTATATACAGGGAGTACCAGTACCATGTCGATGTGTAGGGGTACCAGATAATAACATTGCTATATACAGGGAGTACCAGTACCAAGTTGATGTGTAGGGGTACCAGATAATAACATTGCTATATACAGGGAGTACCAGTACCAAGTTGATGTGTAGGGGTACCAGATAATAACATGGCTATATACAGGGAGTACCAGTACCATGTCGATGTGTAGGGGTACCAGATAATAACATTGCTATATACAGGGAGTACCAGTACCAAGTTGATGTGTAGGGGTACCAGATAATAACATGGCTATATACAGGGAGTACCAGTACCATGCCGATGTGTAGGGGTACCAGATAATAACATTGCTATATACAGGGAGTACCAGTACCAAGTTGATGTGTAGGGGATACCAGATAATAACATGGCTATATACAGGAGTACCAGTACCAAGTTGATGTGTATGGGTACCAGGTAATAACATGGCTATATACAGGGGTACCAGATAATAACATGGCTATATACAGGGAGTACCAGTACCAAGTTGATGTGTAGGGGTACCAGGTAATAACATGGCTATATACAGGGGTACCAGATAATAACATGGCTATATACAGGGAGTACCAGTACCAAGTTGATGTGTAGGGGTACCAGATAATAACATGGCTATATACAGGAGTACCAGTACCATGTCGATGTGTAGGGGTACCAGATAATAACATGGCTATATACAGGGAGTACCAGATAATAACATGGCTATATACAGGGAGTACCAGTACCAAGTTGATGTGTAGGGGTACCAGATAATAACATGGCTATATACAGGGAGTACCAGTACCAAGTTGATGTGTAGGGGTACCAGGTAATAACATGGCTATATACAGGGAGTACCAGTACCAAGTTGATGTGTAGGGGTACCAGGTAATAACATGGCTATATACAGGGAGTACCAGTACCAAGTTGATGTGTGTAGGGGTACCAGGTAATAACATGGCTATATACAGGAGTACCAGTACCAAGTTGATGTGTAGGGGTACCAGGTAATAACATGGCTATATACAGGGAGTACCAGTACCAAGTTGATGTGTAGGGGTACCAGGTAATAACATGGCTGTATAAAGGGAGTACCAGGTAATAACATGGCTATATACAGGGAGTACCAGTACCAAGTTGATGTGTAGGGGTACCAGATAATACCATGGCTATATACAGGGAGTACCAGTACCAAGTTGATGTGTAGGGGTACCAGGTAATAACATTGCTATATACAGGGAGTACCAGTACCATGTCGATGTGTAGGGGTACCAGATAATAACATTGCTATATACAGGGAGTACCAGTACCAAGTTGATGTGTAGGGCTACCAGATAATAACATTGCTATATACAGGGAGTACCAGTACCAAGTTGATGTGTAGGGGTACCAGATAATAACATGGCTATATACAGGAGTACCAGTACCATGTCGATGTGTAGGGGTACCAGATAATAACATTGCTATATACAGGGAGTACTAGTACCAAGTTGATGTGTAGGGGTACCAGATAATAACATGGCTATAATACAGGGAGTACCAGTACCATGTCGATGTGTAGGGGTACCAGATAATAACATTGCTATATACAGGGAGTACCAGTACCAAGTTGATGTGTAGGGGTACCAGGTAATAACATGGCTATATACAGGGAGTACCAGTACCAAGTTGATGTGTAGGGGTACCAGATAATAACATGGCTATATACAGGGAGTACCAGTACCAAGTTGATGTGTAGGGGTACCAGGTAATAACATGGCTATATACAGGGGGTACCAGATAATAACATGGCTATATACAGGGAGTACCAGTACCAAGTTGATGTGTAGGGGTACCAGATAATAACATGGCTATATACAGGGAGTACCAGTACCATGTCGATGTGTAGGGGTACCAGATAATAACATGGCTATATACAGGGAGTACCAGATAATAACATGGCTATATACAGGGAGTACCAGTACCAAGTTGATGTGTAGGGGTACCAGATAATAACATGGCTATATACAGGGAGTACCAGTACCAAGTTGATGTGTAGGGGTACCAGGTAATAACATGGCTATATACAGGGAGTACCAGTACCAAGTTGATGTGTAGGGGTACCAGATAATAACATGGCTATATACAGGGAGTACCAGTACCAAGTTGATGTGTAGGGGTACCAGGTAATAACATGGCTATATACAGGGAGTACCAGTACCAAGTTGATGTGTAGGGGTACCAGGTAATATCATGGCTATATACAGGGAGTACCAGTACCAAGTTGATGTGTAGGGGTACCAGATAATAACATGGCTGTATAAAGGGAGTACCAGGTAATAACATGGCTATATACAGGGAGTACCAGTACCAAGTTGATGTGTAGGGGTACCAGATAATACCATGGCTATATACAGGAGTACCAGTACCAAGTTGATGTGTAGGGGTACCAGATAATAACATTGCTATATACAGGAGTACCAGTACCAAGTTTATGTGTAGGGGTACCAGATAATAACATGGCTATATACAGGGAGTACCAGTACCATGTCGATGTGTAGGGGTACCAGATAATAACATTGCTATATACAGGGAGTACCAGTACCAAGTTGATGTGTAGGGGTACCAGATAATAACATGGCTATATACAGGGAGTACCAGTACCATGTCGATGTGTAGGGGTACCAGATAATAACATTGCTATATACAGGGAGTACCAGTACCAAGTTGATGTGTAGGGGTACCAGATAATAACATGGCTATATACAGGGAGTACCAGTACCATGTCGATGTGTAGGGGTACCAGATAATAACATTGCTATATACAGGGAGTACCAGTACCAAGTTGATGTGTAGGGGTACCAGATAATAACATGGCTATATACAGGGAGTACCAGTACCAAGTTGATGTGTAGGGGTACCAGGTAATAACATGGCTATATACAGGGAGTACCAGTACCAAGTTGATGTGTAGGGGTACCAGGTAATAACATGGCTATATACAGGGAGTACCAGTACCATGTCGATGTGTAGGGGTACCAGATAATAACATGGCTATATACAGGAGTACCAGTACCAAGTTGATGTGTAGAGGTACCAGGTAATAACATGGCTATATACAGGGAGTACCAGATAATAACATGGCTGTATAAAGGAGTACCAGGTAATAACATGGCTATATACAGGGAGTACCAGTACCAAGTTGATGTGTAGGGGTACCAGATAATAACATGGCTATATACAGGGAGTACCAGGTAATAACATGGCTAGATACAGGAGTACCAGTACCAAGTTGAAGTGTAGGGGTACCAGGTAATAACATGGCTATATGCAGGAGTACCAGTACCAAGTTGATGTGTAGGGGTACCAGGTAATAACATGGCTATATACAGGGAGTACCAGTACCAAGTTGATGTGTAGGGGTACCAGATAATAACATGGCTATATACAGGGAGTACCAGGTAATAACATGGCTAGATACAGGGAGTACCAGTACCAAGTTGAAGTGTAGGGGTACCAGGTAATAACATGGCTATATACAGGGAGTACCAGATAATAACATGGCTATATACAGAGAGTACCAGTACCAAGTTGATGTGTAGGGGTACCAGGTAATAACATGGCTATATACAGGGAGTACCAGTACCAAGTTGATGTGTAGGGGTACCAGGTAATATCATGGCTATATACAGGGAGTACCAGTACCAAGTTGATGTGTAGGGGTACCAGATAATAACATGGCTGTATAAAGGGAGTACCAGGTAATAACATGGCTATATACAGGGAGTACCAGTACCAAGTTGATGTGTAGGGGTACCAGATAATACCATGGCTATATACAGGGAGTACCAGTACCAAGTTGATGTGTAGGGGTACCAGATAATAACATTGCTATATACAGGGAGTACCAGTACCAAGTTTATGTGTAGGGGTACCAGATAATAACATGGCTATATACAGGGAGTACCAGTACCATGTCGATGTGTAGGGGTACCAGATAATAACATTGCTATATACAGGGAGTACCAGTACCAAGTTGATGTGTAGGGGTACCAGATAATAACATGGCTATATACAGGAGTACCAGTACCATGTCGATGTGTAGGGGTACCAGATAATAACATTGCTATATACAGGGAGTACCAGTACCAAGTTGATGTGTAGGGGTACCAGATAATAACATGGCTATATACAGGGAGTACCAGTACCATGTCGATGTGTAGGGGTACCAGATAATAACATTGCTATATACAGGGAGTACCAGTACCAAGTTGATGTGTAGGGGTACCAGATAATAACATGGCTATATACAGGAGTACCAGTACCAAGTTGATGTGTAGGGGTACCAGATAATAACATGGCTATATACAGGGAGTACCAGTACCAAGTTGATGTGTAGGGGTACCAGGTAATAACATGGCTATATACAGGAGTACCAGTACCAAGTTGATGTGTAGGGGTACCAGATAATAGCATGGCTATATACAGGGAGTACCAGTACCAAGTTGATGTGTAGAGGTACCAGGTAATAACATGGCTATATACAGGAGTACCAGATAATAACATGGCTGTATAAAGGAGTACCAGGTAATAACATGGCTATATACAGGAGTACCAGTACCAAGTTGATGTGTAGGGGTACCAGATAATAACATGGCTATATACAGGGAGTACCAGGTAATAACATGGCTAAATACAGGGAGTACCAGTACCAAGTTGAAGTGTAGGGGTACCAGGTAATAACATGGCTATATGCAGGAGTACCAGTACCAAGTTGAAGTGTAGGGGTACCAGGTAATAACATGGCTATATACAGGAGTACCAGTACCAAGTTGATGTGTAGGGGTACCAGATAATAACATGGCTATATACAGGAGTACCAGGTAATAACATGGCTAGATACAGGGAGTACCAGTACCAAGTTGAAGTGTAGGGGTACCAGGTAATAACATGGCTATATACAGGAGTACCAGATAATAACATGGCTATATACAGGGAGTACCAGTACCAAGTTGATGTGTAGGGGTACCAGGTAATAACATGGCTATATACAGGGAGTACCAGTACCATGTCGATGTGTAGGGGTACCAGGTAATAACATGGCTATATACAGGGAGAAACAGATAATAACATGGCAATATACAGGGGGCACCAGTACCAAAATGATGTGTAGCGATACCAGATAATAACATGGCTATATACAGGGGGTACCAGTACCAAAATGATGTGTAGCGATACCAGATAATAACATGGCTATATACAGGGAGTACCAGTACCAAGATGATGTGTAGGGGTACCAGATAATAATATGGCTATATACCAGGGGTACCAGGTAAGAACATGACTATATACAGACAGTACCAGGTAATAACATGGCTATATACAGACAGTACCAGGTAATAACATGGCTATATACAGGGAGAAACAGCACCGAGTCGACGTGGAGGGGTACCAGAATGAGACCCCTGTGTTCTTGGGGACCTTCAATTATGAAGACATTTGTTGCTACCCTTCCCCAGATCTGTGTCTTGACACAATCCTGTCTTGGAGCTGTACGGACAATTCCTTCAACCTCGTGGCTTGGTTTTTGCTCTGACATGCACTGTCAACTGTGGGACCTTATATAGATGGGTGTGTGCCTTTCCAAATCATGTACAATCAATTGAATTTACCACAGGTGGACTCCAATGAAGTTGTAGAAACATCTCAAAGATGATCAATGGAAACAAGATGCACCTAAGCTCAATTCAAATCAAATCAAATCAAATCAAATTTTATTTGTCACATACACATGGTTAGCAGATGTTAAATGCGAGTGTAGCGAAATGCTTGTGCTTCTAGTTCCGACAATGCAGTGATAACCAACAAGTAATCTAACTAACAATTCCAAAACTACTGTCTTATACACAGTGTAAGGGGATAAGGAACATGTACATAAGGATATATGAATGAGTGATGGTACAGAGCAGCATACAGTAGATGGTATCGAGTACAGTATATACATATGAGATGAGTGTGTAGACAAAGTAAACAAAGTGGCATAGTTAAAGTGGCTAGTGATACATGTGTTACATAAGGATGCAGTCGATGATGTAGAGTACAGTATATACATATGCATATGAGATGAATAATGTAGGGTAAGTAACATTATATAAGGTAGCATTGTTTAAAGTGGCTAGTGATATATTTACATAATTCCCATCAATTCCCATTATTAAAATGGCTGGAGTTGGGTCAGTGTCAATGACAGTGTGTTGGCAGCAGCCACTCACTGTTAGTGGTGGCTGTTTAACAGTCTGATGGCCTTGAGATAGAAGCTGTTTTTCAGTCTCTCGGTCCCAGCTTTGATGCACCTGTACTGACCTCGCCTTCTGGATGATAGCGGGGTGAACAGGCAGTGGTTCGGGTGGTTGATGTCCTTGATGATCTTTATGGCCTTCCTGTAACAACGGGTGGTGTAGGTGTCCTGGAGGGCAGGTAGTTTGCCCCGGTGATGCGTTGTGCAGTCCTCACTACCCTCTGGAGAGCCTTACGGTTGAGGGCGGAGCAGTTGCCGTACCAGGCGGTGATACAGCCCGCCAGGATGCTCTCGATTGTGCATCTGTAGAAGTTTGTGAGTGCTTTTGGTGACAAGCCGAATTTCTTCAGCCTCCTGAGGTTGAATAGGCGCTGCTGCGCCTTCTTCACGACGCTGTCAGTGTGAGTGGACCAATTCAGTTTGTCTGTGATGTGTATGCCGAGGAACTTAAAACTAGCTACCCTCTCCACTACTGTTCCATCGATGTGGATAGGGGGTGTTCCCTCTGCTGTTTCCTTTCGAGTCTCATAGCGAAGGGTCTGAATACTTATGTAAATAAGGTATTTAAGTTTTTTATTTGTAATACATACATTTTTACAAACCTGTTTTCTCATTGTCGTACCCACAGCAACTATTAAAACATTCCCAAACCAGAAACCGTGGATTGATGGCAGTATTCGCGCGAAACTGAAAGCGCAAACCTTTGCTTTTAATCAGGGCAAGGTGACCGGAAACATGACCGAATACAAACAGTGTAGCTATTCCCTCCGCAAGGCAATCAAACAAGCTAACCGTCAGTATAGAGACAAAGTAGAGTCGCAATTCAACGGCTCAGACACAAGAGATATGTGGCAGGGTCTACAGTCAATCACGGATTACAAAAAGAAAACTAGCCCCGTCGCGGACCAGGATGTCTTGCTCCCAGACAGACTAAACAACTTCTTTGCTCGCTTTGAGGACAATACAGTGCCACTGACACAGCCCGCTACCAAAACCTGCGGACTCTCTTTCCCTGCAGCCGACGTGAGTAAAACATTTAAATGTGTTAACCCTCGCAAGGCTGCAGGCCCAGACGGTATCCCCAGCCGCGTCCTCAGAGCATGCGCAGACCAGCTGGCCGGTGTGTTTACGGACATATTCAATCAATCCATATCCCAGTTTGCTGTTCCCACATGATTCAAGAGGGCCACCATTGTTCCTGTTCCCAAGAAAGCTAAGGTAACTGAGCTAAACGATTACCGCCCCGTAGCACTCACTTCCGTCATAATGACGTGCTTTGAGAGACTAGTCAAGGACCATATCACCTCCACCCTACCTGACACCCTAGACCCACTCCAATTTGCTTACTGCCCCAATAGGTCCAAAGACGACGCAATCACAACCACACTGCACACTGCCCTAACCCATCTGGACAAGAGGAATACCTATGTGAGAATGCTGTTCATCGATTACAGCTCAGCATTTAACACCATAGTACCCTCCAAACTTGTCATCAAGCTCGACACCCTGGGTCTTGACCCTGCCCTGTGCAACTGGGTACTGGACTTCCTGACGGGTCGCCCGCAGGTAGTGAGGGTAGGTAACAACATCTCCACACAGCTGGTCCTCAACACTGGGGCCCCACAAGGGTGCGTTCTGAGCCCTCTCCTGTACTCCCTGTTCACCCACGACTGCGTGGCCATGCACGCCTCCAACTCAGTCACCAAGTTTGCAGACGACACTACAGTGGTAGGCTTGATTACCAACAACGACGAGACGGCCTACAGGGAGGAGGTGAGGGCCCTCGGAGTGTGGCCCTCACCTTACACTCAACGCCAACAAAACAAAAGAGATGATCGTGGACTTCAGGAAACAGCAGAGGGAGCACCCCCCTATCCACATCGACGGGACAGTAGTGGAGAGGGTAGTAAGTTTTAAGTTCCTCGGTGTACACATCACGGACAAACTGAATTGGTACACCCACACCCACAATACAGTCAATTAAAACATTGTTTGAAGCCGGAGTCTTGCAAACAACACGGTTGATGAGCTACAATTCTTCAGACATCAACATCTTCTCACCATAGAGTTTCAACATATGCACTTGTTCAAATGTGCAGGCAGACTCTTTCAACATGTGCCAATTTCCAGACACACTTTTAAAATATATTTGTTTTTTTTGTAAAATACATTGTACATCCTTGAATATAAATATAATACATGCCATTTAGCAGACACTTTTATTCAGAGAAATTTACAATCAATAATGCATACATTGTTTTGTATGGGCAGAATCAAACCTATTTATTTACAACCCCGGAGTATACAGGGATGACCTCTTTCAAGAATAATCTGTCTTTGTTACTTCCCCTGCTGGATTTCAAACTGCATTCAGGGCCATGTTTGTGTTCACTTGCTACGTTGGCCATGGTACAAGTTGTTGACTTCAGGAACATGTTGAATAAGGTGTAGTATGGTTTGATCTGTAACAGATAGTAAACGAAAGGTCGTTTTAAAGAGATCGACAAATACAGAGAGAAATGATAGCCTCACTTTAGTTAAACTTGTGTTATATTCCTGTAAATACATGGTTTCTGTAAATAAACATGTTTCAAAATGTTTGGTAATTATCACCTGATGGGGGACAATGGTGTAAAAATCATGTGATAAAGCTCCACTCTGGGATTTGAAAAACAACAAAACTAGGTCCCCGCCACTTGTTTTTGTCACACCCTGATCGGTTTCACCTGCCTTTGTGCTTGTCTCAACCCCCTTCCAGGTGTCACCCATCTTCCCCATTATCCCCAGTGTATTTATACATGTGTTCTCTGCTTGTCTGTTGGCAGCATTTTTTCCTGTCTTCCTGTTTTCTCAAGTTTCTGTTTCCTATTCTCCCCGCTTCTAACTATTGTGCCTGCCCTGACCTGAGCCCGCCTGCTGTTCTGTACCTGCCTGACTCTGACCCGATTACGAACCTCTACCTGCCCTGACCTGAGCCTGCCTGCTGTTCTGTACCTACCTGACTCTGACCAGATTACGAACCTCTGCCTGCCCTGACCTGAGCCTGCCTGCTGTTCTGTACCTACCTGACTCTGACCTGATTACGAACCTCTGCCTGCCCTGACCTGAGCCTGCCTGCTGTTCTGTACCTACCTGACTCTGACCAGATTACGAACCTCTGCCTGCCCTGACCTGAGCCTGCCTGCTGTTCTGTACCTACCTGACTCTGACCTGATTACGAACCTCTGCCTGCCCTGACCTGAGCCTGCCTGCTGTTCTGTACCTACCTGACTCTGACCAGATTACGAACCTCTGCCTGCCCTGACCTGAGCCCGCCTGCTGTTCTGTACCTGCCTGACTCTGACCCGATTACGAACCTCTGCCTGCCCTGACCTGAGCCCGCCTGCTGTTCTGTACCTGCCTGACTCTGACCCGATTACGAACCTCTGCCTGCCCTGACCTGAGCCTGCCTGCTGTTCTGTACCTGCCTGACTCTGACCCGATTACGAACCTCTGCCTGCCCTGACCTGAGCCCGCCTGCTGTTCTGTACCTACCTGACTCTGACCAGATTACGAACTTCTCCCTGCCCTGACCTGAGCCTGCCTGCTGTTCTGTACCTTACTGACTCTGACCTGATTACGAACCTCTGCCTGACCTGACCTGAGCCTGCCTGCTGTTCTGTACCTGCCTGACTCTGACCCGATTACGAACCTCTGCCTGCCCTGACCTGAGCCTGCCTGCTGTTCTGTACCTACCTGACTCTGACCAGATTACGAACCTCTGCCTGCCCTGACCTGAGCCTGCCTGCTGTTCTGTACCTACCTGACTCTGACCAGATTACGAACCTCTGCCTGCCCTGACCTGAGCCTGCCTGCTGTTCTGTACTTTACTGAATATGCCCTGGATTACGGACCTCTGCCTGCCCTCAACCTGTCTTTTGCCTTCCCCGTGTTTGGGCCTGCCCCCTGTTTGGGCATGACCCCTGTTTGGGTCTGCCCCCTGTTTGGGCATGCCCCCTGTTTGGGCATGCCCCCTGTTTGGGCATGCCCCCTGTTTGGGCCTGCCCCCTGTTTGGGCCTGCCCCCTGTTTGGGCATGCCCCCTGTTTGGGCCTGCCCCCTGTTTGGGTCTGCCCCTGTTTGGGCCTGCCCCCTGTTTGGGTCTGCCCCCTGTTTGGGCCTGCCCCCTGTTTGGGCCTGCCCCCTGTTTGGGCCTGCCCCCTGTTTGGGTCTGCCCCCTGTTTGGGCCTGCCCCCTGTTTGGGTCTGCCCCCTGTTTGGGCCTGCCCCCTGTTTGGGTCTGCCCCCTGTTTGGGCCTGCCCCCTGTTTGGGTCTGCCCCCTGTTTGGGCCTGCCCCCTGTATGGGTCTGCCCCCTGTTTGGGCCTGCCCCCTGTTTGTGAATCTAGCTGTCTGCACCTGGGTCTTATCCTGAGTTCTGATAGTTTTGGAATACAAGGGATATTATTTTTGTTTTATTTAACCGTTATTTAAGTAGGCAAGTTAGTTAAGAACAAATTCTTATTTAAAATGACGGCCTACCAAACGGCCTTCTGCGGGGACAGGTGCTGGAATTAAAAATACAAATAAATTAAATAAAAATACCATTCAACATCTTTCCCAATGCCAGACTGTGTCTTTAACTAATACAATTAATACAAGTATGACTATATTAGCAAAACATTTACTTACCACGGGTTCTACAAGAGTTGACATGTAATTCATGTGTTCTCCCCTCATCGTGTATCGCTTGTTGGCATGTAATTCATGTGTTCTCCCTTCGTCTTATATTGCTCGTTGGCATGTATGATAGCCATGTCCACGTATTTCTACTCCTCCTGGCTCAGTGTGTTGTACTGGTGTTGACCTGTTGTGGTGATTATCAGGGTCACTACAGTGAGCAGCAGAACAGTTAGAAAATGCTCCATCTTCCTCTTGTTGCTCTCACACAGTAGGACTGAATGGGACTCTACTCTGGGACATACAGTATACCTTAGTTTGTTCCCAAACAACACTCCGTTTAAAGTGGTCAAAAACAGTCAAAAGTAGGGCCCTATATAGGGAATAGGGAGATATTTGAGACACTGACCTGGTCTCTCCAGATGTGTAACACATTAAACCAGAAATTCCACTTGATAAGAGATGACCAAAGGTAGAACCCTGCAGTAGGTCAATAATGATGTATGTAGATCAAAGATGCCACAGCACCCCTTGGTAAATTGAAATTAAATCAATTGAAATTAAATTATATAGTTACTCCTGTTTGTACATAAATAAATAAAATCATTAAATATACTTTACGAGAGGATCATTTATCCACAGAGCACCAATAGTTTTCTTTCTCTCCTTCTCACTCACTCACTCTCTCTCTCTCTCTCTCTCTCTCTCTCTCTCTCTCTCTCTCTCTCTCTCTCTCTCTCTCTCTCTCTCTCTCTCTCTCTCTCTCTCTCCTCTCTCTCTCTCTCTCTCTCTCTCCTCTCTCCTCCAATATTTCACAAAGGAAATAAGGCTTTTATGCATCCATTCAATTCTTCAAATATATTCTGGAGTTTCATTCAAGAGCTATAGGCTGTATGCATGAATCTATTCAGCCAGCACTTAAGAATGTGATAAAGCAGGCAGGCAATTTATGACTTCATTAAATATAATCATTTGTAAAGAGTAGGGTAAATGATATGTCACGTAGGTTTGTGTATGGTACAACTGGGGTGTATTCAGTGATGTGAAACGTTCTAAACATTACAGATAGAAATAGAATAGATAGAATAGGAAATCATGTCAGATCTGTTCTACATTATCCATTTCTATCTGAACGCTCATTAACATTTCATCTTCCTGAAAAGGCCACCTTGTATAACGGCTGGGGAATATCTCAACTCAAGATTTCTTAGTTTGAATTTAAGTGAGATTCAGCATCTATATATTTCAATCAAATGATCGCTGTTATGTCTAGCTTAGAGTCCTGCTATGTACTGTAGGTGGAAGGCTGCTGGGTCGGTGTCCTACTGCGATTGCTCTCGTTGCTTAGGGATTAATGCTACAGCAGCTATATACACAGGTTCTAGACATAGTAATCATTGTTAGACTCTGGTCATCATAATTGCCTCTCGATTCCCCTTGTTCCCTCCATAGAGTCAGTAGAGAGAGGAAAGGTTTTTAGTTGTTTGAGGTTTTCTACACTGATGGCTACCGTCTTTTTAGGCTTTTAGTGAGCAGGGATCTCGTGAAAGTAACCAATCACTCAACAATATGTAAAACACAAAGTATGCAGTAAATCTCTGTATCTAGTACAATAACACTTATTATATTGGATTATAGAGTTATGTGCACTATTCCCTAGTCTAGAACGCAAGACAGGCTGGTGTTTTCCGGTCAAGACAGGCTGGTGTTTTCCAGTCGATACAGGCTGTCGTTGGCCAGTTGATACAGGCTGTCGTTGGCCAGTCGATACAGGCTGTCGTTGGCCAGTCGATACAGGCCGTCGTTTGCTGGTCAACACAGGCTGTCGTTGGCCGGTCGATACAGGCTGTCGTTTGCTGGTCAAGACAGGCTGTCGTTGGCCAGTCGATACAGGCTGTCGTTTGCTGGTCAAGACAGGCTGTCGTTTGCCGGTCAAGACAGGTAGAGAGAGAGAGAGAGAGAGAGAGAGAGAGAGAGGGGGGGCAGGGGAGAGAGAGAGAGAGAGAGACAGAGAGAAGACCACTGGTATGGATCTTAGCATCATTACCTATTAAAACAGCAGTGTTTGCTTTTTACATGTAATTGTTGTGAGGTTCCCATAGTATTTATTTTTAATGGCTCAGTAACATTTCCATTCAATTATTAATTATATACTTTCAGGGATCAACTCGAGTGCTCACAGTCTGTTGAAAGAGCGTTCATGACCAAATGCTATATTAGCATGTTGAACCAAGGTGGCTAAAGCATTGCTTTAGAATTATCACCACCGGTGAAAGACACAAACACACACACACGCGCACAAACACACACGCCTCACCAGTTACATACAAGTAACATTTTATTTGCCACATGCTTCGTAAACAAGTGTAGAATAATAGTGAAATGCTTACATTTACAACAATGCCGAATTAAGGATTAACATATTTATTTTAAATAATGGAAATAGTGACATGAGGAATAAATACACAGTGAATAACGACTAATAAAAATGTTTTCAAAAATGTACATGGATAAATACAGGGAGTACCAGTACCAAGTTGATGTGTAGGGGTACCAGATAATAACATGGCTATATACAGGGAGTACCAGTACCAAGTTGATGTGTAGGGGTACCAGATAATAACATGGCTATATACAGGGAGTACCAGTACCAAGTTGATGTGTAGGGGTACCAGGTAATAACATGGCTATATACAGGGAGTACCAGTACCAAGTTGATGTGTAGGGGTACCAGATAATAACATTGCTATATACAGGGAGTACCAGTACCAAGTTGATGTGTAGGGGTACCAGGTAATAACATGGCTGTATACAGGGAGTACCAGTACCAAGTTGATGTGTAGGGGTACCAGGTAATAACATGGCTATATACAGGGAGTACCAGTACCAAGTTGATGTGTAGGGGTACCAGATAATAACATTGCTATATACAGGGAGTACCAGTACCAAGTTGATGTGTAGGGGTACCAGGTAATAACATGGCTGTATACAGGGAGTACCAGTACCAAGTTGATGTGTAGGGGTACCAGATAATAACATGGCTATATAGAGGGAGTACCAGGTAATAACCTGCCGATATACAGGGGATACCAGTACCAAGTCGATGTGTAGGGGTACAAGATAATAGCATGGCTATATACAGGTAGAACCAGTACCGAATCTATGTGTATGGGTACAAGGTAATTGAGGTAGCTATGTACTGTACATACAGTGTCTTCAGAAAGTTTTCATACACCTTGAATTATTCCACATTTTGTTGTGTTCCAGCCTGAGTTCAAAACAGTTTCAATCAACAACAAAAAATGTATCACCCATCTACACACAATACCCCATGATGCAAAATGAATTAAATACATGTTTTGTATCATCCATTTACAAACAATACCCCATAAGGACAAAGTGAAAACATGTTTTTTGACATTTTTGCAAATGTATTGAAAATAATATACAGAAATATTGAATTGACATAAGTATTCACACCTCTGAGTCAATACTTTGTAGAAGTACTATTGGCAGCGATTACAGCTGTTTATGGGAAGTCTCTAAGAGCTTTCCACACCTGGATTGTGCAACATTTGCCCATTATTCTTTTCTAAATTCCTCAACATCTGTCAAATTTGTTGTTGATCATTAATAGACAGACATGTTCAGGTTTTACCATAGATTTTCAAGTAGATTTAAGTCAAAACTGTAAATTGGTCACTCAGGAACATTCTGTCATGCAGAGCGGAACAGGTGAACCCAAGAGCAGACTCAGACGAGGAGACTGGGATGAGGTAACCAAGGTATTTATTTTAAAATGGAGGGAAGATTGAGTGCAGGCCAGGGGAAGCTCGGGTGGGTTGCTGGAAACCAGGTGCGGAGGCTGAGGCTGGAGCGAGAGGTGTGGGGACAGGGTAAGCAGGTCCAGAGGGGAATCCAAGGGAGCGTAGAGTGGGGAATCCAGGACAGCGTAGCGAGACTGACAAGAAGTCGGACTGGAGACAGGGACCAGAGTCAGAGCGGGCAGAACTGTAGCGGAGAGGAATACAGTGTCAGGCAAGGGAAAACAGGCTCCACAGGAACAAACGGCTACAGCATGGACTGACTGGGCAGAGATTACAATCTGGCACTGTGGAAGTCATAGGACTGAGTATTTGTAGAGGTCTTGATTATGGAAAAGGTTGCAGCTGGTGGGGATCTGCTCTGACTCCAGCACACCTGTCTCCACCCACACAATCACACACACACACACACACAGAGGGAGAGGGCATGGGGGAGTGGCGGCAGGTCAAGTAGACACCGGATGAGCACTAGAGGGCGTGGCAGGAGCAGATATAAGTGACACTTCTGGCGCCGACAGAGATGGCCGCCTCGCTTCGCGTTCCTAGGAAACTATGCAGTTTTTGTTTTTTTTACGTGTTATTTCTTACATTAGTACCCCAGGTCATCTTAGGTTTCATTACATACAGTCGAGAAGAACTACTGAATATAAGATCAGCATCAACTCACCATCAGTACGACCAAGAATATGTTTTTCGCGATGCGGATCCTGTGTTCTGCCTTACAAACAGAACAACGGAAGGGATCCCTTGCAGCGACCCAAAAAAACGACTCAGAAAAAGAGGGAAACGAGGCGGTCTTCTGGTCAGACTCCGGAGACGGGCACACCGTGCACCACTCCCTAGCATTCTTCTTGCCAATGTCCAGTCTCTTGACAACAAGGTTGGTGAAATCCGAGCAAGGGTAGCATTCCAGAGGGACATCAGAGACTGTAATGTTCTTTGCTTCACGGAAACACGGCTCACTGGAGAGACGCTTTCCGAGGCGGTGCAGCCAACGGGTTTCTCCACGCATCGCGCTGACAGAAACAAACATCTTTCTGGTAAGAAGAGGGGCGGGGGCGTATGCCTTATGGTTAACGAGACATGGTGTGATGAAAGAAACATACAGGAACTCAAATCCTTCTGTTCACCTGATTTAGAATTCCTCACAATCAAATGTAGACCGCATTATCTACCAAGAGAATTCTCTTCGATTATAATCACAGCCGTATATACCCCCCCCCAAGCAGACACATCGATGGCTCTGAACGAACTTTATTTAACTCTTTGCAAACTGGAAACTATTTATCCGGAGGCTGCATTCATTGTAGCTGGGGATTTTAACAAGGCTAATCTGAAAACAAGACTCCCTAAATTTTATCAGCATATCGATTGCGCAACCAGGGGTAGAAAAACCTTGGATCATTGTTACTCTAACTTCCGCGACGCATATAAGGCCCTGCCCCGCCCCCCTTTCGGAAAAGCTGACCACGACTCCATTTTGTTGATCCCTGCCTACAGACAGAAACTAAAACAAGAGGCTCCCACGCTGAGGTCTGTCCAACGCTGGTCCGACCAAGCTGACTCCACACTCCAAGACTGCTTCCATCACGTGGACTGGGATATGTTTCGTATTGCGTCAGATAACAATATTGATGAATACGCTGATTCGGTGTGCAAGTTCATTAGAACGTGCGTTGAAGATGTCGTTCCCATAGCAACGATTAAATCATTCCCTAACCAGAAACCGTGGATTGATGGCAGCATTCGCGTGAAACTGAAAGCGCAAACCACTGCTTCTAATCAGGGCAAGGTGTCTGGTAACATGACCGAATACAAACAGTGCAGCTTTTCCCTCCGCAAGGTTCTCAAACAAGCTAAGCGTCAGTACAGAGACAAAGTAGAATCTCAATTCAATGGCTCAGACACAAGAGGCATGTGGCAGTGTCTACAGTCAATCACGGACTACAGGAAGAAATCCAACCCAGTCACGGACCAGGATGTCTTGCTCCCAGGCAGACTAAATAACTTTTTTGCCCGCTTTGAGGACAATACAGTGCCACTGACATGGCCTGAAACGGAAACATGCGGTCTCTCCTTCACTGCAGCCGAGGTGAGTAAGACATTTAAACGTGTTAACCCTCGCAAGGCTGCAGGCCCAGACGGCATCCCCAGCCGCGCCCTCAGAGCATACGCAGACCAGCTGGCCGGTGTGTTTACGGACATATTCAATCAATCCCTATACCAGTCTGCTGTCCCCACATGCTTCAAGAGGGCCACCATTGTTCCTGTTCGCAAGAAAGCTAAGGTAACTGAGCAAAACGACTACCACCCTGTAGCACTCACTTCCGTCATCATGAAGTGCTTTGAGAGACTAGTCAAGGACCATATCACCTCCACCCTACCTGACACCCTAGACCCACTCCAATTTGCTTACCGCCCAAATAGGTCCACAGACGATGCAATCTCAACCACACTGCACACTGCCCTAACCCATCTGGACAAGAGGAATACCTATGTGAGAATGCTGTTCATCGACTACAGCTCGGCATTCAACACCATAGTACCCTCCAAGCTCGTCATCAAGCTCGAGATCCTGGGTCTCGACCCCACCCTGTGCAACTGGGTACTGGACTTCCTGACGGGCCGCCCCCAGGTGGTGAGGGTAGGCAACAACATCTCCTCCCCGCTGATCCTCAACACTGGGGCCCCTCAAGGGTGCGTTCTGAGCCCTCTCCTGTACTCCCTGTTCACCCACGACTGCGTGGGTGCCACGCACGCCTCCAACTCAATCATCAAGTTTGCGGACGACACAACAGTGGTAGGCTTGATTACCAACAACGACGAGACGGCCTACAGGGAGGAGGTGAGGGCCCTCGGAGTGTGGTGTCAGGAAAATAACCTCACACTCAACGTCAACAAAACTAAGGAGATGATTGTGGACTTCAGGAAACAGCAGAGGGAACACCCCCCTATCCACATCAATGGAACAGTAGTGGAGAGGGTAGCAAGTTTTAAGTTCCTCGGCATACACATCACAGACAAACTGAATTGGTCCACTCACACAGACAGCATCATGAAGAAGGCGCAGCAGCGCCTCTTCAACCTCAGGAGGCTGAAGAAATTCGGCTTGTCACCAAAAGCACTCACAAACTTCTACAGATGCACAATCGAGAGCATCCTGGCGGGCTGTATCACCGCCTGGTACGGCAACTGCTCCGCCCTCAACCGTAAGGCTCTCCAGAGGGTAGTGAAGTCTGCACAACGCATCACCGGGGCAAACTACCTGCCCTCCAGGACACCTACACCACCCGATGTTACAGGAAGGCCATAAAGATCATCAAGGACATCAACCACCCGAGCCACTGCCTGTTCACCCCGCTATCATCCAGAAGGCGAGGTCAGTACAGGTGCATCAAAGCTGGGACCGAGAGACTGAAAAACAGCTTCTATCTCAAGGCCATCAGACTGTTAAACAGCCACCACTAACATTGAGTGGCTGCTGCCAACACACTGACACTGACTCAACTCCAGCCACTTTAAAAATGGGAATTGATGGGAAATGATGTAAATATATCACTAGCCACTTTAAACAATGCTACCTTATATAATGTTACTTACCCTACATTATTCATCTCATATGCATACGTATATACTGTACTCTATATCATCGACTGCATCCTTATGTAATACATGTATCACTAGCCACTTTAACTATGCCACTTTGTTTACATACTCATCTCATATGTATATACTGTACTCGATACCATCAACTGTATCTTGCCTATGCTGCTCTGTACCATCACTCATTTATATATCCTTATGTACATATTCTTTATCCCCTTACACTGTGTATAAGACAGTAGTTTTGGAATTGTTAGTTAGATTACTTGTTGGTTATTACTGCATTGTTGGAACTAGAAGCACAAGCATTTCGCTACACTCGCATTAACATCTGCTAACCATGTGTATGTGACAAATAACATTTGATTTGATTTGATTTGACATTCACTGCCTTCTTGGTAAGCAACTCCAGTGTCGATTCAACCTTGTGTTTTGGGTTATTGTCCTACTGAAAGGTCAATTTATCTCCCAGTGTCTGGTGGAAAGCAAACTGAACCAGGTATTCCTTTAGGATTTTGCCTGTGCTCAGCTCCATTCTGTTTGTTTCTTATCCTGAAAAATACCCCAGTCCTTAATGATTACAAGCATACCCAAAACATGACGCAGCCACCACTATGCTTGAAAATATGGAAAGTGTTACTCAGCAATGGATTTTATTGAAACATTATTGGATTTATTGGATTTTCCAGGAACATTACACATTGTATTCAGGACAAGTTAATTGCTTTGCCATTTTTTGGCAGTATTACTTTATTTCCTTGTTGCAAACAGGATGTGTGTTTTGAATATTTTTTTCTGTACTGGCTACCTTCTTTTACATTTACATTTAACATTTAAGTCATTTAGCAGACGCTCTTATCCAGAGCGACTTACAAATTGGTGCATTCACCTTATGACATCCAGTAGAATAGTCACTTTACAATAGTGCATCTAAATCTTAAAGGGGGGTGAGAAGGATTACTTATCCTACTTATCCTATCCTATCCTAGGATACTATACTTATCCTATCCTAGGATCTATCTGTCAATTAGGTTAGTGTTGTGGAGTAACTACAATGTTTTTGATCCATCTTCAGTTCTCCTATCACAGCCATTAAACTCTGTAACAGGTATGAAGGTAAAACCCAGATGCAGACAGCGTCGAATAAACAATGGTTTAATAATCCAACAGGGGCAGGCAATGGACAGGTCAAGGCAGGCAGGGGTCAGTAAACCAGAGGTTGGGCAACGGTACCAGACAGCAGGCAGGCTCAGGGTAGGCAGAGGTCAACAATTCAGAGGTAGGACAACGGTACTGGATGGCAGGCAGGCTCAGGGTCAGGGTAGGTTGAGTGGTCAGGCAGGCGGGCTCAGAGTCAGGACAGGCAAGGGTCAAAACCAGGAGGGTGAGAAAAAGAGAGACTGGGAAAATCAGAAGCTGAGGCAAAAACGCTGGTTGACTTGACAAACAAGACAAACTGGCAACAGACAAACAGAGAACACAGGTATAAGTACCCAGGGGAAGATGTGCGAAACCTGGAGGGGGTTGGAGACACGCACAAGGACAGGTGAAACAGATCAGGGCGTGACACTCTGTAACTGTTTTCAAGTCATCAATGACCTCATGGTGAAATCCCTTAGCGGTTTCCTTCCTCTCTGAGTCTTTGTAGTGACTGGGTGTATTAATACACCATCCAAAGTGTAATTAATAACTTCACCATTCTCAAAAGGACTTTATATGTTTGCTTATTTTTTATTTTAACCCATCTTCCAATATGTGCCCTTCTTTGTGAGGTATGGAAAAACCTCTCAGGTCTTTGTGGTTGAATCTGTGTTTGAAATTCACTACTCAACTGAGGGACCTTACAGATAATTGGATGTGTGGGGTACAGAGATGAGATAGTAGTTTAAAAATAAATAATGTTAAACACCATTATTGCACACAGAGTGAGTCCATGCAACTTATTATGTGACTTGTTAAGCCCATTATGATATATTCACATGATCCTACAGCGTTCTATAGCAGCCATGTTGGAGCCTCATTAACATGACACTACAACATTCTATAGCAGCCATGTTGGAGCCTCATTAACATGACACTACAACATTCTATAGCAGCCATGTTGGAGCCTCATTAACATGACACTACAACATTCTATATCAGCCATGTTGGAGCTCATTAACATGACACTACAACATTCTATAGCAGCCATGTTGGAGCCTCATTAACATGACACCACAACATTCTATAGCAGCCATGTTGGAGCTCATTAACATGACACTACAACATTCTATAGCAGCCATGTTGGAGCTCATTAACATGACACTACAACATTCTATATCAGCCATGTTGGAGCCTCATTAACATGACACTACAACATTCTATAGCAGCCATGTTGGAGCCTCATTAACAAGACACTACAACATTCTATAGCAGCCATGTTGGAGCCTCATTAACATGACACTACAACATTCTATAGCAGCCATGTTGGAGCCTCATTAACATGACACTACAACATTCTATAGCAGCCATGTTGGAGCTCATTAACATGACACTACAACATTCTATAGCAGCCATGTTGGAGCCTCATTAACATGACACTACAACATTCTATAGCAGCCATGTTGGAGCCTCATTAACAAGACACTACAACATTCTATAGCAGCCATGTTGGAGCCTCATTAACATGACACTACAACATTCTACAGCAGCCATGTTGGAGCCTCATTAACATGACACTACAACATTCTATAGCAGCCATGTTGGAGCCCCATTAACATGTACTACAACATTCTATAGCAGCCATGTTGGAGCCTCATTAACATGACCCTACAACATTCTATAGCAGCCATGTTGGAGCTCATTAACATGACCCTACAACATTCTATAGCAGCCATGGTGGAGCCTCATAAACATGACACTACAACATTCTATATCAGCCATGTTGGAGCCTCAGTAACATGACACTACAACATTCTATAGCAGCCATGTTGGAGCCTCAGTAACATGACACTACAACATTCTATAGCAGCCATGTTGGAGACTCAGTAACATGACACTACAACATTCTATAGCAGCCATGTTGGAGCCTCAGTAACATGACACTACAACATTCTACAGCAGCCATGTTGGAGCCTCAGTAACATGACACTACAACATTCTACAGCAGCCATGTTGGAGCCTCAGTAACATGACACTACAACATTCTACAGCAGCCATGTTGGAGCCTCAGTAACATGACACTACAACATTCTACAGCAGCCATGTTGGAGCCTCAGTAACATGACACTACAACATTCTACAGCAGCCATGTTGGAGCCTCAGTAACATGACACTACAACATTCTACAGCAGCCATGTTGGAGCCTCAGTAACATGACACTACAACATTCTACAGCAGCCATGTTGGAGCCTCATTAACATGACACTACAACATTCTATATCAGCCATGTTGGAGCCTCATTAACATGACACTACAACATTATATAGCAGCCATGTTGGAGCTCATTAACATGACACTACAACATTCTATAGCAGCCATGTTGGAGCTCATTAACATGACACTACAACATTCTATAGCAGCCATGGTGGAGCCTCATTAACATGACACTACAACATTCTATAGCAGCCATGTTGGAGCCTCATTAACATGACACTACAACATTCTACAGCAGCCATGTTGGAGCCTCATTAACATGACACTACAACATTCTATAGCAGCCATGTTGGAGCCCCATTAACATGTACTACAACATTCTATAGCAGCCATGTTGGAGCCTCATTAACATGACCCTACAACATTCTATAGCAGCCATGTTGGAGCTCATTAACATGACACTACAACGTTCTATAGCAGCCATGTTGGAGCTCATTAACATGACACTACAACATTCTATATCAGCCATGTTGGAGCCTCATTAACATGTACTACAACATTCTATAGCAGCCATGTTGGAGCCCTATTAACATGTACTACAACATTCTATAGCAGCCATGTTGGAGCCTCATTAACATGACACTACAACATTCTATAGCAGCCATGTTGGAGCCTCATTAACATGACACTACAACATTCTATAGCAGCCATGTTGGAGCCTCATTAACATGACACTACAACATTATATAGCAGCCATGTTGGAGCTCATTAACATGACACTACAACATTCTATAGCAGCCATGTTGGAGCTCATTAACATGACACTACAACATTCTATATCAGCCATGGTGGAGCCTCATTAACATGACACTACAACATTCTATATCAGCCATGGTGGAGCCTCATAAACATGACACTACAACATTCTATATCAGCCATGTTGGAGCCTCAGTAACATGACACTACAACATTCTATAGCAGCCATGTTGGAGCCTCAGTAACATGACACTACAACATTCTATAGCAGCCATGTTGGAGACTCAGTAACATGACCCTACAACATTCTACAGCAGCCATGTTGGAGCCTCAGTAACATGACACTACAACATTCTACAGCAGCCATGTTGGAGCCTCAGTAACATGACACTACAACATTCTACAGCAGCCATGTTGGAGCCTCAGTAACATGACACTACAACATTCTACAGCAGCCATGTTGGAGCCTCAGTAACATGACACTACAACATTCTACAGCAGCCATGTTGGAGCCTCAGTAACATGACACTACAACATTCTACAGCAGCCATGTTGGAGCCTCAGTAACATGACACTACAACATTCTACAGCAGCCATGTTGGAGCCTCATTAACATGACACTACAACATTCTATATCAGCCATGTTGGAGCCTCAGTAACATGACCCTACAACATTCTACAGCAGCCATGTTGGAGCCTCAGTAACATGACACTACAACATTCTACAGCAGCCATGTTGGAGCCTCATTAACATGACACTACAACATTCTATATCAGCCATGTTGGAGCCTCAGTAACATGACCCTACAACATTCTATAGCAGCCATGTTGGAGCCTCATTAACATGACCCTACAACATTCTATATCAGCCATGTTGGAGCCCCATTAATGTTGTGTGATGATTGACCTTGATAACTGGTCCAGGGTCAAGCCTGGAGGTTATAACCCCTTGTGGCAGAACAGACCCATTAAAACACAATGTCTTTGTACCAAATTGCACCCTATTCCCTATATGGTGCCTTACTTTTGACTATGGCCCAAAGGGATTAGTGGCATTTGACAGTATGTTTTAGTGGGTATGTTCAGCCTCAGGGGATTATAACCTGGGACATACTGTAGACACTCACTATAAATCAGAATAAAACCTAATGTATTGAAATTGTTCAGCATTAATTCTGTTTTAACGCCAGATAAATGTTAGAAATTACATTTCTGATTGAGTTTTGGATGTCAAAATTACGGTAGTTCTGTACAGTGTGTATGTGCTATGAATGAGTCTATCAATCCACATGAAATGTAGTTGATTTACAAATACTACGGATGCCTCCGTACTATTTTTATTTTTTATTTTACCTTTATTTTACTAGGCAAGTTAGTTAAGAACAAATTCTTATTTTCAATGACGGCCTAGGAACAGTGGGTTTAACTACATTTAAGCAGCCATGTTGCCTGTTCAGGGGCAGAACGACAGATTTGTACCAGATTTGTACCTGTCAGCTCAGGGATTTGAACTTGCAACCTTCCGGTTACTAGTCCAACGCTAGTGACCTGCCGCCCCTGGAAGCTATTATCGAACTGAGTTGTCTCTACTCTTTCATCTATAGCATGAATGTAATTTGTGGCCAAAGTGCCCTCAGAGTAAGACTGCTGCACACAGAGGCTTTGAAGTACAACTAACTGGCCCTCCTTTTACACAACAAAACAAGCCTTTGAGAAACAGGAAGAAGTGTCTATCTGTCTTTAGCTTTCACCCTCGCTTCTCTTTCTTTGTTTGCCCCAGAGCATCTTAAGTATGAAAATGGATGTTGATCTTGGATTCCCACAGTTAAGTCTCTAAAGCCAAGGGTATTGCTGGGAACGACTGAATGCATTTAGATGTCCATCAGCGTGGTGAGGTTCAAGCCTAGTTGGTGATATGTGTCTTCTTTAACAACCATGTTTGTGCTACAATGGACCAGTGTCGCTGTTTGCCTGCCTCTTACTGTCTTCACACGAAATCAACCAGACAATTTCTTCTCTGTATTGCACTCATTTTCTCTCTGGGTGAATGTGGGCAAACACAACAAGGCAACTCGGCCCACATGTGTCTTTGTCTCTAGATATGGTCGACGGAAAACAAGCTTTTTTCAAGCAGAGACACATCAATCAAGTTGAAATAGTTGTTTTTTTATTGAAAATCTTGATTGTTATTTTCACAGTGATCAAAAGACTGTCGTAATGCGTTGTCGTGATCCTCAAAACTTATGACATAGTAGAAAAGGTAGTTTGCTTTATAAGTTGTTTGCCTTTGAGAGTATCCCATTCCCTCTACTCCACAGAATCATCCAGACGGATAGGTTTTTTCCCAATTTGGTCTCCAGAAAGGTATTAGAGAAATCATTCAGCTAGTTCCTTATCAAGGGCTACATTCTGTGCTGTAAATTCTCGGCTGATCTAATCTACTCTGTGGTCATGAATTCTGATGAACAGGGAGACACTGCCTTTGAGAACACATCTACCGTAGGCCTACTGTCAAAGCAAGTTCATATGTGACGGACCGTCTCGATTCGTTCTAATGTAGAAATAGTTGAAATTGTGTTTTTACGGTACTCAATCCCAAAGTATTTATTTACAACCCCGGAGTATACAGGGATGACCTCTTTCAAGAATAATCTGTCTTTGTTACTTCCCCTGCTGGATTTCAAACTGCATTCAGGGCCATGTTTGTGTTCACTTGCTACGTTGGCCATGGTACAAGTTGTTGACTTCAGGAACATGTTGAATAAGGTGTAGTATGGTTTGATCTGTAACAGATAGTAAACGAAAGGTCATTTTAAAGAGATCGACAAATACAGAGAGAAATGATAGCCTCACTTTAGTTAAACTTGTGTTATATTCCTGTAAATACATGGTTTCTGTAAATAAACATGTTTCAAAATGTTTGGTAATTATCACCTGATGGGGGACAATGGTGTAAAAATCATGTGATAAAGCTCCACTCTGGGATTTGAAAAACAACAAAACGATGTCCCCGCCACTTGTTTTGGAATACAAATAAGGGATGGGGTTAGGCAGCTGTAAACCCTCTCAAATTACCATTGAACATCTTTCCAAATCCCAGACTGTAGCTTTAATTATTACAATTACAATGATGACCATACTAGGAAAACAAGATCCTTACCACGGGTTCTACAAGAGTTGACATGTAATTCATGTGTTCTCCCCTCGTCTTGTATTGCTCGTTGGCATGTAATTCATGTGTTCTCCTCCCCGTCTTGTATTGCTCGTTGGCATGTAATTCATGTGTTCTCCCCTCGTCTTGTATTGCTCGTTGGCATGTAATTCATGTGTTCTCCTCCTCGTCTTGTATTGCTCGTTGGCATGTAATTCATGTGTTCTCCTCCCGTCTTGTATTGCTCGTTGGCATGTAATTCATGTGTTCTCCCCTTGTATTGCTCGTCTTGTATTGCTCGTTGGCATGTAATTCATGTGTTCTCCTCCTCGTCTTGTATTGCTCGTTGGCATGTAATTCATGTGTTCTCCTCCCCGTCTTGTATTGCTCGTTGGCATGTAATTCATGTGTTCTCCTCCTCGTCTTGTATTGCTCGTTGGCATGTAATTCATGTGTTCTCCTCCCCGTCTTGTATTGCTCGTTGGCATGTAATTCATGTGTTCTCCCCTCGTCTTGTATTGCTCGTTGGCATGTAATTCATGTGTTCTCCTCCCCGTCTTGTATTGCTCGTTGGCATGTAATTCATGTGTTCTCCTCCTCGTCTTGTATTGCTCGTTGGCATGTAATTCATGTGTTCTCCCCTCGTCTTGTATTGCTCGTTGGCATGTAATTCATGTGTTCTCCTCCCCGTCTTGTATTGCTCGTTGGCATGTAATTCATGTGTTCTCCTCCCCGTCTTGTATTGCTCGTTGGCATGTAATTCATGTGTTCTCCTCCCCGTCTTGTATTGCTCGTTGGCATGTAATTCATGTGTTCTCCCCCCGTCTTGTATTGCTCGTTGGCATGTAATTCATGTGTTCTCCTCCCCGTCTTGTATTGCTCGTTGGCATGTAATTCATGTGTTCTCCTCCTCGTCTTGTATTGTGCTCGTTGGCATGTCGTTGGCATGTAATTCATGTGTTCTCCTCCCCGTCTTGTATTGCTCGTTGGCATGTAATTCATGTGTTCTCCCCTCGTCTTGTATTGCTCGTTGGCATAATTCATGTGTTCTCCTCCCGTCTTGTATTGCTCGTTGGCATGTAATTCATGTGTTCTCCTCCTCGTCTTGTATTGCTCGTTGGCATGTAATTCATGTGTTCTCCTCCCCGTCTTGTATTGCTCGTTGGCATGTAATTCATGTGTTCTCCCCTCGTCTTGTATTGCTCGTTGGCATGTAATTCATGTGTTCTCCCCTCGTCTTGTATTGCTCGTTGGCATGTAATTCATGTGTTCTCCTCCCCGTCTTGTATTGCTCGTTGGCATGTAATTCATGTGTTCTCCTCCCCGTCTTGTATTGCTCGTTGGCATGTAATTCATGTGTTCTCCTCCTCGTCTTGTATTGCTCGTTGGCATGTAATTCATGTGTTCTCCTCCCCGTCTTGTATTGCTCGTTGGCATGTAATTCATGTGTTCTCCCCTCATCGTGTATCGCTCGTTGACATGTAATTCATGTGTTCTCCTCCCCGTCTTGTATTGCTCGTTGGCATGTAATTCATGTGTTCTCCTCCCCGTCTTGTATTGCTCGTTGGCATGTAATTCATGTGTTCTCCTCCTCGTCTTGTATTGCTCGTTGGCATGTAATTCATGTGTTCTCCTCCCGTCTTGTATTGCTCGTTGGCATGTAATTCATGTGTTCTCCCCTCGTCTTGTATTGCTCGTTGGCATGTAATTCATGTGTTCTCCTCCCCGTCTTGTATTGCTCGTTGGCATGTAATTCATGTGTTCTCCTCCCCGTCTTGTATTGTAATGTAATTCATGTGTTCTCCCCTCATCGTGTATCGCTCATTGACATGTAATTCATGTGTTCTCCTCCCCGTCTTGTATTGCTCGTTGGCATGTAATTCATGTGTTCTCCTCCTCGTCTTGTATTGCTCGTTGGCATGTAATTCATGTGTTCTCCTCCCCGTCTTGTATTGCTCGTTGGCATGTAATTCATGTGTTCTCCTCCACGTCTTGTCTTGGCATAATTCATGTGTTCTCCTCCACGTCTTGTAATGCTCGTTGACATGTAATTCATGTGTTCTCCCCTCGTCTTGTATTGCTCGTTGGCATGTAATTCATGTGTTCTCCTCCACGTCTTGTAATGCTCGTTGGCATGTAATTCATGTGTTCTCCTCCACGCTTGTAATGCTCGTTGGCATGTAATTCATGTGTTCTCCTCCACGTCTTGTATTGCTCGTTGGCATGTAATTCATGTGTTCTCCCCTCGTCTTGTATTGCTCGTTGGCATGTAATTCATGTGTTCTCCTCCCCGTCTTGTATTGCTCGTTGGCATGTAATTCATGTGTTCTCCTCCCCGTCTTGTATTGCTCGTTGGCATGTAATTCATGTGTTCTCCCCTCATCGTGTATCGCTCATTGACATGTAATTCATGTGTTCTCCTCCCGTCTTGTATTGCTCGTTGGCATGTAATTCATGTGTTCTCCTCCTCGTCTTGTATTGCTCGTAATGTAATTCATGTGTTCTCCTCCCGTCTTGTATTGCTCGTTGGCATGTAATTCATGTGTTCTCCTCCACGTCTTGTAATGCTCGTTGGCATGTAATTCATGTGTTCTCCTCCACGTCTTGTAATGCTCGTTGACATGTAATTCATGTGTTCTCCCCCCTCGTCTTGTATTGCTCGTTGGCATGTAATTCATGTGTTCTCCTCCACGTCTTGTAATGCTCGTTGGCATGTAATTCATGTGTTCTCCTCCACGTCTTGTAATGCTCGTTGGCATGTAATTCATGTGTTCTCCTCCACGTCTTGTAATGCTCGTTGGCATGTAATTCATGTGTTCTCCTCCACGTCTTGTAATGCTCGTTGGCATGTAATTCATGTGTTCTCCTCCTCGTCTTGTATTGCTCGTTGGCATGTAATTCATGTGTTCTCCTCCCCGTCTTGTATTGCTCGTTGGCATGTAATTCATGTGTTCTCCCCTCGTCTTGTATTGCTCGTTGGCATGTAATTCATGTGTTCTCCTCCCCGTCTTGTATTGCTCGTTGGCATGTAATTCATGTGTTCTCCCCTCGTCTTGTATTGCTCGTTGGCATGTATGATAGCCATGTCCACGTATTTCTACTCCTCCTGGCTCAGTGTGTTGTACTGGTGTCGACCTGTTGTGGTGATAATCAGGGTCACTACAGTGAGCAGCAGAACAGTTAGAAAATGCTCCATCTTCCTCTTGAAAGTATTCTACCTGGAACCAGAAAGTGTTCTACCTGGAACCAGAAAGGGTTCTACCTGGAACCAGAAAGTATTCTACCTGGAACCAGTAAGGGTTCTACCTGGGCCCAGAAAGTATTCTACCTGGAACCAGTAAGGGTTCTACCTGGAACCAGAAAGTATTCTACCTGGAACCAGAAAAGGTTCTACCTGGAACCAGAAGGTATTCTACCTGGAACCAGAAAGTGTTCTACCTGGAACCAGAAAGTATTCTACCTGGAACCAGTAAGACTTCTACCTTGAACCAGAAAGTATTCTACCTGGAACCAGTAAGACTTCTACCTTGAACCAGAAAGTATTCTACCTGGAACCAGAAAGGGTTGTACCTGGAACCAGAAAGTATTCTACTTGGAACCAGAAAGGGTTCTACCTGGAACCAGAAAGGGTTCTACCTGGAACCGGAAAGGGTTATCCTATGGGGACAGGTAAAGAAGGCTCTTGGAACATTTTATTCTAAGTGTGTACAGTAGGGCAATAATTATGCATGTTGATAAAATCCTGGTTCTCACGTGAATTTTTTCAACAACTCTTCTAAATCATGTGAACGGTAACGTTTAATTGTCATGGAGAGTATAGTGTTGGTGTTTATGCTTTCACAATAATTAATCTGTCAGGTTTGACTAAGGGATTGTCTCTGGTCTGGTGAGCACTAATACTGTCAGATGTACTCAAGTCAAATTATACTAAACATCAGGGCCAATTCCATATTATTTATTTAAATGAACTTGGAATGAAGCAGATTAACCAATAATAGCTACAGTAGCTGGGTTTCCATCCAATTGGAGACTTTTCATGTGAACATTCAAAAATTTGCATAAAGAAAATATGTGAATTTTCCCACAAGTGTTGGTTGGTTTCCACCAAAAGGACTTGCTGATTTAAAGAAAATCAGTGCGTAATGAGAGAGTGCACGCAATATGTACTTTTTCCCTGAAATGTTCATGTACCGAATATAAATCTAAAATTCAATGTGTTTCCATCTTAACTCTACCGATAAATAGCTAATGTGCCTACTCTGGTCTTGGCACATGCTCTTCGGCCAGATACAGCAGGTAGGCTGTGTGGGTATGGTAGTCTACATGTATTTTTTATTTAATCACGCAAGTCCGTTAAGAACAAATTCTTATTTACAATGACAGCCTACATTGGCCAACACTGGGCCAATTGTGCACCGCCCTATGGAACTCCCAATCACGGCCGGTTGTGAAACAGCCTGGATTTGAACCAGGGTGTCTGTAGTGACACCTCTAGCACTGAGATGCAGTGCCTTAGACCGCCTCTTGGGATAAGAGCGACTTCATTTGTATTTGTCAAACGGCAGTCGAGCATCATGTCACCAGAACAAGACCTTTGATATTTATTAGAAAGGAGCATCAATATCACTTTCACCACCCTGTGAAGTTCATCATCACTTATTTCATCTGTAGCCTAATAAACTGCATGCTTTCCTGAGTCGTAGTGGGAGGACCACACGCCATATCATTGCATACAGTATCTCCAAGTGTACTTCGATATGATGGTTATTATATCAATATTTGCACATAAAGGCATTTCCACCGCCATTTCTCGCATAATACATGTTACTGACACAAAAACCTCGCACCATGACGAACGAACAAATTATCTGTGGTCATTTATAAAATTGTACCAGACATTTCTGTTTCCATCACAGCTGTAGTGATTATTTTTTATTCAGTATTTCTTAACTTGCATAAAAACGGTTGGAAAACTTGGTTACTGTCAGATTGAGTCATTTGGTACTTTGTAAAAATTATTGCATCTCAAATGGCACCGTGTTCCCTAAATAGTGCACAGAGCCTCATAGAGCGCTGGTCAAAATCAGTACACTATATGGAATAGGGTGCCAATTGGGATGCAACCAATGAGTTGTGAGGAAAACTTTCATTTTAGAGTCTGATTGATTAATTCACCATGCATTGCTTTTAATTTTATCATGGCAAAATGTTTATTTTTAATGATAATCCAACTCTTTGAATCATTATTTTTTAATGGATTTAGATAACGATGTGTATGATGCAAACAACTATTCCAATGCACTTTTGCTTTTCATGTAAATATTTGTGATTTAGCAAAAAACAATATACTAAAACTCTTATTTTATGGTATATTCAAAGTCACTTTATGGTATATTCAAAGTCACTCAAAGTCACTTTTGACAAGATGGTGTCTTTACTAATGCAACACATGCAAACACATGCCCACATGTGATATAATGCTACACATTTTTTTAAGGTCACTGATTTCAATATCGAAACAGACATGTGATAGAAGATTGTATAGTAGGTAGTAGATAGTAGGTTGTCCTAAATCGTGACCTTAAATCCACTTTCTTACCTTAGATATCATGGTAGTAATTTAACATTTGATTTTACAAAGTCAACAAAAACACATTTTATAAGCCCTAGTCACATGCTTATCAAGGTGGACTATGCCACCCCAGCATGCAGAGGGCACTGCCCGCCGGCAGCAGTTTCCAACTCCGAGCAAAACTCCTGACTAAATTAGAATCCAAAATCCCCAAAAATGCAATTAACACACGGAGCGTTAATGGTAGGATATTTAGAGGAGAGGACAGGACAGGAGGGGAGGACAGGACAGGAGGACAGGAGGACAGGAGGACAGGAGGGGAGAGAGTTCTTATTCACCATCACCCTTCATATGACAGGTAATTAAAGACAATCAGCCATCTCCTTCATGCTTGAAGGATGACTATTATCACACACACACACACACACACACACACACACACACACACACACACACACACACACACACACACACACACACAACACACACACACACACACACACACACACACACACACACACCCACACACACACACACAGACACACCCACACACACACACACACACACACACAACTGCGAGAGATGATGTGAGCACTTCTGACAGCATAATGCTCCCATCTTGCCAAAGGAGGCTGGTGTGAGTAGTGAGGGGACTGACAGCGGTAGCTCTTCATTTCAGCATACCAAAAGACGAGGTTGTAGTAGACTCCAACATGGATATACTGTGGGCATGATACAACATGTTGTAGTGTAGAAACACAGGAAGAGATAAGAACAGGGACTGATGATGCTCCTCTCCCCTGAATCTAAATCCATTAATACATTCTGGGAACAAATCTAATTGTATTGGTCACATACACATGGTTGGCAGATGTTATTGTGGGTGTAGCAAAATGATTGTGCTTCTAGTTCCAACCGTACAGCAATATCTAACAAGTAATATCTAAAAAATTAGACAACAAATACCTAATACACAAAAATCTAAGTAAAAGGAATGGGATTAGAATACATAAATATAAATATATGGATGAGCAATGTCAGAGTGGCATAGGCTGAGATGCAATAGATAATATGGAATACAGTATTTATTTATCCAGGCAAGTCAGTTAATAAGATTCTTATTTACAATGACGGCCAAACCCGGACGACGCTGGGCCAATTGTGCGACCCCTTATAGGTCTTCCAATCATGGCAGGTTGTGATACAGCCTAGATTCAAACCAGGGTGTCTGTAGTGACACCTCAAGTATGAAGATGCAGTGTCTCAGAACGCTGCACCACTCGGGAGCCTTTATGTGAGATGAGTAATGTGAGATATGTAAACATTATTAAAGTGGCATTATTAAAGTGACTAGTGTTCCATTTATTAAAGTGGCCAATGATACTCTCTCTCTCGTGCGCACTCGCGCGCTCTTCCGTAGTATTCTATTCTTTGTCTAAACTCATGGTGAGTCCAATTTGCGAGCTGTTTGGTAGTATGTAGCCTACTCAGTAAGTATTTAAACAAAAGGCCACAGAGGCTTTGTAACAATACAGTCTGATCAGGAGCTGTGTGGTCTCAGAGTAGGAGTGCTGATCTAGGATCAGGTCCTTCCTGTCCGTCCAATCTTATTTATTGTGTTAAAAAAACTGACTCTGAATCAGCACTCCTGCTCTGAGATGTTTGATACATACAGCACCAGGAGGTGTAAACTGAGAGAGTCACCCTTCACACCAGAGCAGCCTCAGCAAAGGGCAGAGTTGATGATGAAATCAATCACAGGCAAAAATGTATCAATCTCTCCGTCCCACGAACCACATTAACTCATACACGGATATAAACAAACTGCCGGGACTGGGATTTGTGGATGTGTGGTAGGCTATAATGTGTATTTACGATAAACTTGTATAGACGGCTTTCTCTATGAAAGGACTCCACAGGAGTATAATAAAGACTACATCTGAAATGGCTCTCTATTCCCTGTATAGTGCACAAATGTTGACCTGTATGGACCAGGCCATTTTGGATGCATCCCAAAATCGTATGACTGACTTTGCCTAAAAAGAGACCGAGAGACAATGTGCTGGATTTACAAACCCAACACAACAAGCAGTCCTTGATTTACGCACTCACTTACACGTGTATTCAGTTCGGCCTGCTACACTACTCAGGCCACCACAGTCGGGCAGTGGAGGATGTTAGAGAGGAGTGAAGCTAAAAAATGGTGTGGCAGTGGACATGTGCCTGTGCCTGTGCCTGTGCCTGTGCCTGTGCCTGTGCCTGTGCCTGTGCCTGTGCCTGTGCCTGTGCGTGTGCGTGCGCGTGCGCGTGCGCGTGCGCGTGCGTGTGCGTGTGCGTGCGCGTGCGCGTGCGTGTGCGTGTGCGTGTGCGTGTGTGTGTGTGTGTGTGTGTGTGTGTGTGTGTGTGTGTGTGTGTGTGTGTGTGTGTGTGTGTGTGCCTACCTGCGTGTCAGTGTGTGTGCGACTTAGTGTCTGGGCTGTGTGATGGAGAAAGTAAGTAAACCACATATATATTCATGAGGCTCTTTAAGCTGAGATAAGATTCCCATGATGAGAAGAACACAGAAAGTCCTTCTCTTAAAAAAATAAACAGATGTCAAATTTGCATTTTCGCTTTTTTAACATGTTCAGCTTCAATTCACACCTGAAACATATTTTTGTTGTGTTAAACTTAGAGTTTGGTAGCAGCTATTCTTCCTGGGGTCCGGCAAAATTAAGGCAGTTATACAATTTAAAAAAAACATTACAATACATTCATAACAGATTTCACAACACACTAAGTGTGTTCCCTCAGGTCCTTACTCCACTAACACTACAACACAAAATCCATGTGTACAGTACAAGTCAAAAGTTGTCCACACCTCATTCAAGGGTTTTTCTATATTTTTACTATTTTCTACATTGTAGAATAATAGTGAAAACATCAAAACTATGAAATAACACATAGGAAATCATGTTGTAACCAAAAAAGTGTTCAAGGAATCAAAACATATTTTATATTTGAGATTCTTCAAAGTAGCCACCCTTTCTTTGCCTGATGACAGTTTTGCACACTCTTGGCATTCTCTATACCAGCTTCATGAGGTAGTCAGCTGTACTGTAAAATAGCATTGTATCTGGTCAAACACAATGTTTTCCAAAACTTTACTAAGGGTTGGTAACAGGCTTATGGGTTAGCTATTTGAGCCAGTAAAGGGGGCTTTACTATTCTTAAGTAGCGTAATGACTTTTGCTTCGCTCCAGGCCTGAGGGCACACACTTTCTAGTAGGCTTAAATTGAAGATATGGCAAATAGGAGTGGCAATATACTCAGTAATTTTCCATCCAAATTGTCAGACCCTGGTGGTTTGTCATTGTTGATTGAAAACAATAATTTTTTCACTTCTAAATATTCTTACACTATCATTCTTTATGTCATTTATCTTTGTTTCATAATGTAGTTTCTTCTTCTTTTTATTCAGTTTAGTCACATGATTTCTCATTTTGCAGTACGTTTGTCAACCTGTTGTGCAGCCAGCCTAATGTGCCATTCCTTTTGCCTCATCCATCTCAACCATACAATTTTTCAATTCCTCATCAAACCATGGGGATTTAACAGTTTTTACAGTCATTTTCTTTCTGGGTGCTTATTAGTAACTGGGATAAGCAATTTCATAAATGTGTCAAGTGCAGTGTCTGGTTGCACCTCATTACACACCACAGACCAACAAATATCCTCTAGATCAATAACATAGGAATCACTACAAAACTTGTTGTATGACCTCTTATACACTCTATTAGGCCCAGCCTTAGGAACTTTAGATTTTTCTAGATATGGCTACTGTATTGTGATCACTACATCCGATGGATCTGGATACTGATTTCATGCACATTTCTGCAGCATTAGTAAAGATGTGATCAATACATGTTGATTATTTAATTCCTGTATTGTTTGTAACTACCCGGGTAGGTTGATTGATAACCTGAACCAGGTTGCAGGCACTGGTTACAGTTTAAAGTTGTTTCTTGAGTAGGCAGCTTGATGAAAGCCAGTCAATATTTAAATCCCCCAGAAAATATTGGTTGATATCACATACATTATCAAGAATTTCACACATCTTATCCAGATGCTGACTGTTAGCACTTGGTGGTCTATAGCAGCTTCCCACAAGAATGGGCTTTAAGTGAGGGACATGAACCTGTAGCCATATTGCTTCAACATTTTGTCATATTTAACATGAGATAATTTCTAATCTTTACAGGAATGTGGTTCTGAATATAAACAGCAACACCTCCACCACTGGCATTTCTAACTTTTCTGTAGATGTTCAAACCTTGTATTGCTACCACTGTATCATCAAAGGTATTGTCGAGGTGAGTTTCAGAGATAGTCAGAATATGAATGTCATTTATTACTAGCAAGTTATTAATTTCATGAACCTTGTTTCTTAAGCTACATATGTTAACATGCTTTACTGGGAAGCTTAGTAGAAGTCATTGCTTTATTGGGAAGCTTAGTAGAAGTAGATATTCTCATGTAATGTATGTTAGTGCAGGGTGAGCAGCACACAGTTGACTTCCTACTAAGGCACACCGCCTCAGTGCTAACAGCATAAATCTGGTTCATAGACACATGATTGCTGCATACAATAGCTGTATGATGAGCAGAGGCATTCGGGGCAGTTAGTGGGACATGAATTAGGTTACTTACATTGTGTCTACCAACACCCCTGATATAATGTACATTTGCTAAAGCATTATGATGACTCAGCAACACAATGGTAGGGATTAACTGAGCTGGGCTTGGGCCATTGATAAGTTATTGTCTCAACGCAGCCTTATAATGATGTGAAAGGATCCAGAAACCCAAATGATTTGGGTGGATCCCATCCTTCTTATAAAGCGTGTTTTGCTTCCAAAAGGTATTGTGAACAAAAATCACATCCATTGACCTGCAATAATCAGGTAGCCCGTTGTAAAGAGAAAGAACCCGGCTAAAGCTTTCAATGCCACCATTCAGAAAGGGCACAGGACCAGATATGATGGGTCTTTTATTAGTGTCTAGCAAAGATTGGTTATGTTTTAGTTAAAATAACAAACCAGGTGTTTCCAGTATACAGTGTTCAGCTGCGCCAGGATGACGTCAGGACCAAAACAGGTAAGGGCGGGACATTAGAAAATAAGAGAGTTCACATTTTAACACCACTTTTTCACATATGGAAAATAACGTTAACACTTCACATGTGAATTGTAGTTTCACGTGAAATGTGCGATTTGTAAAACAAAATAACGAGGTTCAGGACCATTATAAGACATCATAGTAAAATGGAGGGTTGCAAAAGGAAATAGCTAAATGGCGTTATACTGGGAACGATGGGTTAATCTGTGGACATCGGCAGGTTAAGTTAAGATCAGAATGTATGGTGGACTGGCTGCTGTTGGTGAAAATCCAACACTTATATATGTATAATTATTTAACTACATTTACCGTACATGTGGTGGGCAGTATTATTTGACATGTGTATATTATGATATATTATTGCCCACTACGGTAAACGGTGCCCCTTAGTGATATATCATTAGGAATTTGTGGATTATATTGATCATTTTGAAAGTACTGTAAATTTCAACAGGATAATTTGAAATCCAGTTCGGGTGAGATTATGTAGAGGATTGATTATTTATTCCATAAAATTCCCTGATATTTAACGAATACGTAGCTTACGCAATGGATGATGTGCAATCTACCAACTTTTTTAAATGAAGGGAATCTCGTATTCGTGAGTTGGCTCAAAAGCTGATGAAATAATTGATTACTGGCAAACAATTGGCATGAATAAAAAGGAGGCGCTGATGTGACGCTCTGTCTGCCGTATTCTCTCTTTGTTCTTGTTTCCTTATTAGGATGCTGGTGGGCGGGGTTGGGAGGGTCGTCAGCTACATGGGAAACACCTGGGCCAGGTGTGTCCCAGGATAAATACACCACTTCCACATTCATGGAGGAGACTCTCTCCATGCAGACACCTTTCTAGATTTTGTTGTGTTTCTTGGTGGCTTTTTGGTTGTTTGCTTTGGCACCTTTCATCACCCTGCATTATCACATTCATGCATGCAAAACACTCACTTACACTACTGATTACACACACCATTGTATATTATACTTAGTTACTTATTTAATAAATATATATTTTGTTACTCATTATCTCCACGTTGTCTCCCTTTTGTTACGGGCTTTGAGCCGGTTCGTGACACAGAAGAACCAAAGTCTAGAAGTGAGTGTCAATGTACTGCCTGTCACAGGACGAGTCATCTAGCATCGAAGTGTTGGTCCCTTGGATTTGGGAATCCACCTTCATGCATCTTAAACTAGACACAGAGCAAATGTTTCAGACTTGAATAGGACTCGTCTGTAGCATACCAAGGTGATGGCCGCATCCGTGCTTCTCTCCATCAACCAGACAGGCCAAGCAACAGAGATCAGCAATTTTTCACGTTCTTTGAAACTGTCATTCGTGAATCGTTCCTTGTTTTTATTTTTTTACATGAATAGCAAGTTAACCTACAGTGCTGTCACTGGACAGAACGCAGTGTTTTTTGGAAATGTGGGAGTTTATTATGCTGCGGTTGTCTTTGTTGCGCATGGGTCAGGTATCAACTTTACTAATTACAAGGTATAGACATTCTCTCAATGGGTGCTGTGAGTGGGTAATTATTGAGCAAATTATCCTGCAAACCATCAAATTATCCTGACTACCCCAATGTTTTAAACTCAAAATGCAGTTTTCCTGGAGCTCAAACGCTTGGACTAACTGTAATTCGAACATAACTGTGACAATGTAGTCTCAAGCATATGTTTATAACATTTAACCCTTTTAATCTTGCATGGTAATCAGTTGTGTTAGATTTCTGAGTGTGATTTACAGAATGTTCTTATGCGTATTCTGCATATGGCTAAATCCATCTGATTTGTGAAGATGAGTGTTAGTTCTGAGTTTTATCCCACCCCTCTGCTAGCTAGTGGCTAGCTAGGTGGCTGTTTACTGTAAGATTAAAGGGAATCACATTGGCCTCGCTGGTTTTTCATAACAAACTCAGCTCTCAATATGAAACAGTAGATTTTTATCCATTTTTAATGGGAGATTATGATTCTTACACATTTGAACTGAAATTGATAGCAGTCCTTAGTCAAGGCAACTCCTTTACTTTGTCCCATAGAGGCCTGTGTTTGTACACGTTATGTTCCTGGTGTTTTATAGGTTCCACGTCTTACTTGTTGAATGTTTCTGTCCTGTCGGGAGAATAACCCAACGTTTTGCTCATGAATTATACTGACAAGATTACTAACCCACAGCTAACACGTCTTGCTTTTTTGGCTCAGATTGGGTTGACGAACGATGGAATAATTCATATCTGATGTACACAAGCCGTGAGTGGGCTTTGAATCTCACTCCCAAATTGTGTTTTGAATTTTGCCATCATCCTAATCTGTTAGAAGGTGACTTGCTAAAGATGGCATAGTTTATAAATACATTTTTGAATGCGATTTTGTCAGGTTTGAAATTAATGTTACCTACTACAGCTCTGTCTCCAGAGACAGAACAGTGACTTAGTTGTGTACAGTTTAATCCATGTTTAGGAGTTAAGTCTTTACATCCTGATTGGGTCCCAAAAGAATGTCAATACATTTACTTTGCAAACCCTCTGGTGGTTTAGAAACCAGTTCAAAATTGCAATTGCTTATATGACCTGTCAGCGGAGAACATGTACAGTGAGGGGGAAAAAAGTATTTGACCCCCTGCTGATTTTAGTACGTTTGACTACTGACAAGGTAATGATCCGTATATAATTTTAATGGTAGGTTTATTTGAACAGTGAGAGACAGAATAACAAAATCCAGAAAAACGCATGTCTAAAATGTTATAAATTGATTTGCATTTTAATGAGGGAAATAAGTATTTGACCCCCTCTCAATCAGATAGATTTCTGGCTCCCTGGTGTCTTTTATACAGGTAACGAGCTGAGATTAGGAGAACACTCTTAAAGGAAGTGCTTCTAATCTCAGTTTGTTACCTGTATAAAAGACACCTGTCCACAGAAGCAATCAATCAATCAGATTGATAAAGATTGATTCAGCCTATGAACATCTGAATGATTCAGAGGACAACTGGGTGAAAGTGTTGTGATCAGATGAGGCCAAAATGGAGCTCTTTGGCATCAACTCAACTTGCTGTGTTTGGAGGAGGAGGAATGCTGCCTAGACCCTAAGAACACCATCCCCACCTTCAAACATGGAGGTGGAAACATTATGCTTTGGGGGTGTTTTTCTGCTAAGTGGACAGGACAACTTCACCGCATCAAAGGAGCGATGGGCCATGTGTAACAGAATAACTTTTACGTCCGTCCCCTCGCCCATACCCGGGCGCGAACCAGGAACCTTCTGCACACATCGACAACAGCCACCCTCGAAGCATCGTTACCCATCGCTCCACAAAAGCCGCGGCCCTTGCAGAGCAAGGGGAACTACTACTTCAAGGTCTCAGAGCAAGTGACTTAACCGATTGAAAAGCTATTTAGCGTGCACCGCTAACTAAGCTAGCCGTTTCACATCCGTTACACTCACCCCCCTTTTGACCTTCCTCCTTTTTCCGCAGCAACCAGTAATCCGGGACAACAGCATCAATGTAACAGTATAATTTTTAAACCGTCCCCTCGCCCATACCCGGGCGCGAACCAGGGACCTTCTGCACACATCAACAACAGTCACCCTCGAAGCATCGTTACCCATCGCTCCACAAAAGCCGCGGCCCTTGCAGAGCAAGGGGAACTACTACTTCAAGGTCTCAGAGCAAGTGACGTAACTGATTGAAACGCTATTTAGCGCGCACCGCTAACTAAGCTAGCCGTTTCACATCCGTTACACATGTACTGTCAAAACTTGGGTGAGAACCTCCTTCCCTGAGCCAGGGCATTGAAAATGGGTCGTGGATCGGTATTCCAGCATGACAATGACCCAAAAAACAAGGCCAAGGCAACAAAGGAGTGGCTCAAGAAGAAGCACATTAAGGTCCTGGAGTGGCCTAGCCAGTCTCCAGACCGTAATCCCATGGAAAATATGTGGAGGGAGCTGAAGGTTTGAGTTGCCAAACGTCAGCCTCAAAACCTTAATGACTTGAAGAAGATCTGCAAAGAGGAGTGGGACAAAATCCCTCCTGAGATGTGTGCAAACCTGGTGACCAACCACAAGAAACGTCTGACCTCTGTGATTGCCAGGGATTTGCCACCAAGTACTAAGTCATGTTTTGCAGAGGAGTCAAATACTTATTTCCCCCATTAAAATGCAAATCAATTTATAACATTTTTTACATGCAATTTTCTGGATTTTTTAGTTGTTATTCTGTCTCTCACTGTTTAAATAAACCTACTATTAAAATTATAGACGGATCATTACTTTGTCAGTGGGCAAACGTACAAAATCAGCAGGGGATCAAATACTTTTTTCCCTCACTGTAGATAATTTAGCAATTAAATACATGAGTGTTTTAAATTCTAATATTGATTGATGCTAATCCTTGCAACACATAGACATGTGTCACACGACCTTTAATGTGGTTATTCAACTGTTTTACAGAACATTGATTTTTGCTTTTAACATGATGTCTTATTATCATGTTCTGTTTCAATTCATCTAAGCTGAATAATTGGTCTTGGGGTGATTTGTTCTCATCAATATGGTTTTCATACTTTGAAGGCAAACTTTTTCCCAGAGGGGAGAGGCTTTTTCAATTGAACTTTCTGTCTTTCTCCAAGAAAAGTACAATTCAACACTTTAATTATGCATGTACTTTTGTTTTATTCCATTGTATATGCATCTGATTCATACTTGATCAACTTTGAGGATACCCTTGACCAAACTGGTCTTGACTGTAATGTTTCATCAAATGCTGAGAACTGATTGAATTGGTGTAATCTTTCCGCGGTCAACAAAGATGTTTTATTGAGGTAGAAGGAATGTGTACCTAGTGACATTTTCATGTCCAAAGCACATTGTCAACAATCCCAAGGAAGACACTACTGATGTCATGGGCCCAAGGACTAGATGTTGGTTTCTAGAAGTTGAGTTCTAGAAGTTGGACTGAAGTCTCAAGAAGGAACTCTCATCATGGTACAGGCTGTTTCTTCCTTTATTGGACTCAGGGCGTTCATTTACAGCATCTGTCCAGGGAGGAATTGTAGGCTTGGCCCTACAAATACATCCATAATCTATATGGATGTATGATCTCTTTGGTAACTTGTCCTCAGGATAACTCTGATGCTGTCTATATGGATGTATGATCTCTGTGGTAACTTGTCCTCAGGATAACTCTGATGCTGTCTATATGGATGTATGATCTCTGTGGTAACTTGTCCTCTGAGGATAACTCTGATGCTGTCTATATGGATGTATGATCTCTGTGGTAACTTGTCCTCAGGATAACTCTGATGCTGTCTATATGGATGTATGATCTCTGTGGTAACTTGTCCTCAGGATAACTCTGATGCTGTCTATATGGATGTATGATCTCTGTGGTAACTTGTCCTCTCAGGATAACTTCGATGCTCTCTATATGGATATATGATCTCTGTGGTAACTTGTATCTTGACAGGGTGAACTCTGAATTACTATATATATATATATTTTTTTTTTCACCTTTATTTAACCACGTAGGCTAGTTGAGAACAAGTTCTCATTTGCAACTGCGACCTGGCCAAGATAAAGCATAGCAGTGTGAGCAGACAACACAGAGTTACACATGGAGTAAACAATTAACAAGTCGATAACACAATAGGAAGGAAAAAAAGTGTAGTCTATATACATTGTGTGCAAAAGTCATGAGGTAGGCGAATAATTACAATTTTGCAGATTAACACTGGAGTGATAAATTATCAGATGGTCATGTACAGGTAGAGATATTGGTGTGCAAAAGAGCAGAAAAGTAAATAAATAAAAACAGTATGGGGATGAGGTAGGTAAAAATGGGTGGGCTATTTGCCGATAGACTATGTACAGCTGCAGCGATCGGTTAGCTGCTCAGATAGCAGATGTTTGAAGTTGGTGAGGGAGATAAAAGTCTCCAACTTCAGCAATTTTTGCAATTCGTTCCAGTCACAGGCAGCAGAGAACTGGAACGAAAGGCGGCCAAATGAGGTGTTGGCTTTAGGGATGATCAGTGAGATACACCTGCTGGAGCGCGTGCTACGGATGGGTGTTGCCATCGTGACCAGTGAACTGAGATAAGGCGGAGCTTTACCTAGCATGGACTTGTAGATGACCTGGAGCCAGTATGTCTGGCGAAGAATATATAGCGAGGGCCAGCCGACTAGAGCGTACAAGTCGCAGTGGTGGGTGGTATAAGGTGCTTTAGTGACAAAACGGATGGCACTGTGATAAACTGCATCCAGTTTGCTGAGTAGAGTGTTGGAAGCAATTTTGTAGATGACATCGCCGAAGTCGAGGATCGGTAGGATAGTCAGTTTTACTAGGGTAAGTTTGGCGGCGTGAGTGAAGGAGGCTTTGTTGCGGAATAGAAAGCCGACTCTTGATTTGATTTTCGATTGGAGATGTTTGATATGAGTCTGGAAGGAGAGTTTACAGTCTAGCCAGACACCTAGGTACTTATAGATGTCCACATATTCAAGGTTGGAACCATCCAGGGTGGTGATGCTGGTCAGGCGTGCGGGTGCAGGCAGCGAACGGTTGAAAAGCATGCATTTGGTTTTACTAGCGTTTAAGAGCAGTTGGAGGCCACGGATGGAGTGTTGTATGGCATTGAAGCTCGTTTGGAGGTTAGATAGCACAGTGTCCAAGGACGGGCCGAAAGTATATAGAATGGTGTCGTCTGCGTAGAGGTGGATCAGGGAATCGCCCGCAGCAAGAGCAACATTATTGATATTTACAGAAAAAGAGTCGGCCCGAGGATTGAACCCTGTGGCACCCCCATAGAGACTTCCAGAGGACCGGACAGCATGCCCTCCGATTTGATACACTGAACTCTGTCTGCAAAGTAATTGGTGAACCAGGCAAGGCAGTCATCCGAAAAACCGAGGCTACTGAGTCTGCCGATAAGAATATGGTGATTGACCGAGTCGAAAGCCTTGGCAAGGTCGATGAAGACGGCTGCACACTACTGTCTTTTATCGATGGCGGTTATGATATCGTTTAGTACCTTGAGCGTGGCTAAGGTGCACCCGTGACCGGCTCGGAAACCAGATTGCACAGCGGAGAAGGTACGGTGGGATTCGAGATGGTCAGTGACCTGTTTGATGACTTGGCTTTCGAAGACCTTAGATAGGCAGGGCAGGATGGATATAGGTCTGTAACAGTTTGGGTCCAGGGTGTCTCCCCCTTTGAAGAGGGGGATGACTGCGGCAGCTTTCCAGTCCTTGGGGATCTCAGACGATATGAAAGAGAGGTTGAACAGGCTGGTAATAGGGGTTGCGACAATGGCGGTGGATAGTTTCAGAAATAGAGGGTCCAGATTGTCAAGCCCAGCTGATTTGTACGGGTCCAGGTTTTGCAGCTCTTTCAGAACATCTGCTATCTGGATTTGGGTAAAGGAGAACCTGGAGAGGCTTGGGCGAGTAGCTGCGGGGAGAAATGCTTGTTGAAGTTTTCGATAATCATGGATTTATCGGTGGTGACCGTGTTACCTAGCCTCAGTGCAGTGGTGACCGTGTTACCTAGCCTCAGTGCAGTGGGCAGCTGGGAGGAGGTGCTCTTGTTCTCCATGGACTTCACAGTGTCCCAGAACTTTTTGGAGTTGGAGCTACAGGATGCAAACTTCTGCCTGAAGAAGCTGGCCTTAGCTTTCCTGACTGACTGCGTGTATTGGTTCCTGACTTCCCTGAACAGTTGCATATCGCGGTGACTGTTCGAAGCTATTGAAGTCCGCCACAGGATGTTTTTGTGCTGGTCGAGGGCAGTCAGGTCTGGAGTGAACCAAGGGCTATATCTGTTCTTAGTTCTGCATTTTTTGAACGGAGCATGGTTATCTAAAATGGTGAGGAAGTTACTTTTAAAGAATGACCAGGCATCCTCAACTGACGGGATGAGGTCAATGTCCTTCCAGGATACCCTGGCCAGGTCGATTAGAAAGGCCTGCTCACAGAAGTGTTTTAGGAGCGTTTGACAGGGGTGGTCGTTTGACTGCGGCTCCGTAGCGGATACAGGCAATGAGGCAGTGATCGCTGAGATCCTGGTTGAAGACAGCGGAGGTGTATTTGGAGGGCCAGTTGGTCAGGATGACGTCTATGAGGGTGCCCTTGTTTACAGATTTAGGGTTGTACCTGGTGGGTTCCTTGATGATTTGTGTGAGATTGAGGGCATCTAGCTTAGATTGTAGGACTGCCGGGGTGTTAAGCATATCCCAGTTTAGGTCACCTAACAGAACAAACTCTGAAGCTAGATGGGGGGCAATCAATTCACAAATGGTGTCCAGGGCACAGCTGGGTGCTGAGGGGGGTCGGTAGCAGGCGGCAACAGTGCGAGACTTATTTCTGGAGAGAGTAATTTTCAAGATTAGTAGTTCGAACTGTTTGGGTATCTCTGCAGTAGACTGAAACTCCTCCCCTTTGGCAGTTCTATCTTGACGGAAGATGTTATAGTTGGGTATGGAAATCTCAGAATTTTTGGTTGCCTTCTTGAGCCAGGATTCAGACACGGCAAGGACATCAGGGTTAGCAGAGTGTGCTAAAGCAGTGAGTAAAACAAACTTAGGGAGGAGGCTTCTGATGATGACATGCATGAAACCAGGGCTTTTTCAATCACAGAAGTCAACAAATGAGGGTGCCTGGGGACATGCAGGGCCTGGGTTTACCTCCACATCACCCGCGGAACAGAGGAGGAGTAGTATGAGGGTGCGGCTAAAGGCTATCAAAACTGGTCACCTAGAGCGTTGGGGACAGAGAATGAAAGGAGCAGAATTCTGGGCATGGTAGAATATATTCAGGGCATATTGCGCAGACAGGGGTATGGTGCGGTGCGGGTACAGCGGAGGTAAGCCCAGGCACTGGGTGATGATGAGAGAGGTGGTATCTCTGGACATGCTGGTTGTAATGGGTGAGGTCACCGCATGTGTGGGAGGTGGGACAAAGGAGGTATCAGGGGTATGAAGAGTGGATCTAGGGGCTCCATTGTAAACTAAAACAATGATAACTAACCTGAACAACAGTATACAAGGCATATTGACATTTGAGAGAGACATACAGTAATCACAGGTGTTGAATTGGGAGAGCTAGCTAAAACAGTAGCTAAAACAGTAGGTGAGACAACAACAGCTAATCAGCTAGCACAACAACAGCAGGTAAAATGGCGTAGGCTAGGCAGGGGGGGTCGGATTAACTACACACAGAGCCTGAGTGCGGCTGGGGCCGACAGATAAAACATAAACAAGCAGAATGGAGTACCGTGATTAATGGACAGTCTAGCACGCATCAGCTATGTAGCCAAGTGATCAGTGTCCAGGGGGGGAGCGGGGGATGGGGCAGGGAAGCTGGACTGGCGAGTGTTATCCAGGTTAAAAAACAGTTAGCAGTGGCCAACAATGACTAAATAGCTTGTAGCTAGTTAGCTGGTTAGCTTCTGGAGGTTCTTGAGTGTGTTCTAAAAATTTAAAATAATGGCGATTCCGTATCACATTGGGTGAGGCAGGTTACCGGAAGGTATAAACAAATTAAAAATCGAAAAGAGAAAGTAAATATGGGTCCAGTGAGTGTTTGGGACGCGGCGATTCAGACGGTTAGCAGGCCTGTGCTAACAAGCTAACAGTTACCGGACCGGGGCTAAACAAGCTAGCAGTTAGCAGGCCGAATTAGCAAGCAAGGACGTCGCGATGGGGTGAGTATCTTTATTCCACTTCATGCGGTGACATCGATAGACCGGTCGAGGGTCCGAATATTGTAGCCCAGGAGTTTGCTTCGGTGGTAGCACAGGAGCTCTGGCCTGGCTAGCTTCAAGCTAAGTGGGTGGAAACGCTAGCCAGGAGTAATCATCCGGGGTTGCGGTTAGCTAGATAGCTAGTTGTGAAGAATCCAGCTGAAAATGTTCCGTTTGAGGTGGGAATCCGGTGGGAATCCGGGGATAAAAAATAATAGGTCCGTTATGCTCTGGTTAGAGTCGCGTTGTTCGAACTGGCGAGAGCTTTCCGAGCTAAAGGTTAGCTGATGACCGGTTAGCTGAAGACCGCAATGGTTTGCTGACTGATAGCTGGTAGCTAGCTGGTAATTAGCTGGCTAGCTTCAGTTGAGGGGTTTCGGATCCAAAGTAGATATAAGTACTTTAGAAGAAAATAGCTACATTGGGTGAGGCGGGTTGCAGGAGAGTATTTAGAAGTTGAGGTTTAACAAAATGTTTTAAAAGATATGCGAAGAAAAATATGTTTAAAAAATATAAAAAACGATATATACCAGGGACACGACACGACAAGACGTTCGACTGCTACGCCATCTTGGACAACCAAATATGTAAATGTTTTTTATTGTCTTCTCCGAAATTTCATCTTATTTACATTGGTCTCATATCCCACTCATATCCCCTTAGATACTGTGACATCCTGTGGAGATTGGGCATTGGTGGTCAGGTTACACTGTAAACTTGGTATTGGTCGATGGTTGTTGGTTTGGGGTTGAAAGGTGTTATAAATACAATGAAAGGCTTTTGTTCTCGCTTTTATCCAGTCCAGTGATCATCAACTAGATTCAGCCGCGGGCCGATTTTTTGTTGAGCAGAGCACTTTTTGCTCAGAAAACTTACGGGGGCCAAATAAAACCAAGTTTCGCCAGCGGGCTGCCAGTTGGGGAACCCTGTCCTAGGCATCGCTTTGTTCATGCTTTGTCTTGTAAGTTCACCTTAGAATCTATATGCTTAGAATAATGCTTTCATTACTGTCATTACTGCCTTTTAACTTAAGCTTTATGCCTTGTATCTGATTCCATTCATTTTACAAATTTGACATGTTTTCATTGCCCATTACTGTAACTCAACTAAAGTCTTCTATGACTGTAACTCAACAATATTGTTCTTGCGTTTTGCTAATTAACTTTATGGAGTCAGATAAAACTGTTAAAAGGCTAACTTCTTAATGTTATTACGAGTCACGTAGATATATAATTTACTGTATATACACATTAAATGTTACTGCTCACTGCATACAGTACCAGTCAAAAGTTTACTACTTATTCAAGGGTTTTTCTTTATTTTTACTATTTTCTACACTGTAGAATAATAGTGAAGACATCAAAACCTGGAATTTATATCAATGAGCAGGTGTGCCTTGTTTAAAGTTAATTTGTGGAATTTCTTTCCTTCTTAATGGGTTTCAGCCAATCAGTTGTGTTGTGACATTTTATTGGCGCATCTGATGACCTAACGTGGTGAGTGATGAACATGAATTTCTCTGGTCCCTATTGTTGCAGCCATGTATTTGGCGCTATGCTGTCAAATACTTCCATGTTTCTAGTTTCACCAGCTGTTTTCAGCCACTGATGATTTAGAATTAGGTTGTCATATTGGCAGGTTTGCTAGCAACCAACTATTTAGCTAGCTTCTGTTTGATATGCAATACGATCTCCTCGTAATGAACAGTGTTGAGTGTCCTGATGAGAAGGCTACATTTTCTAGCTATGCCAGGCAAAATTGGGCATCATAAATTCATTGTTATTCATGTATCCAAATGGATGTCAATAGAACACAGCTATTTGCTGTTCTTCTGGCTGCCGAGGTCATGACTGGGTTAACCGAAGCTAGCTGGCTAGGAAGCAATGGATACAAACATTGCCAGCGAGCATGGCAATGAAACATAAGGAACAAGTGACAATCAATATCAAACTAATCGAACAAACGTCTGAGTCGCGTCTCCAAAAGATGAGAATGTATGAATTTGCTTATGTAAATGAAAATATTGTAAATTAGTTATTTCTACTAATCTAACTAATGACTGGGTCGCGTCCGTAAATATCAACCTAATCTAACTAACGACTGGGTCGCGTCCGTAAATATCAACCTAATCTAACTAACGACTGGGTCGCATCCGTAAATATCAAACTAATCTAACTAACGACTGGGTTGCGTCCGTAAATATCAACCTAATCTAACTAACGACTGGGTCGCGTCCGTAAATATCAACCTAATCTAACTAACGACTGGGTCGCATCCGTAAATATCAAACTAATCTAACTAACGACTGGGTTGCGTCCGTAAATATCAACCTAATCTAACCAACGACTGGGTCGCATCTGTAAATATCAAACTAATCTAACTAACGACTGGGTCGCGTCCGTAAATATCAACCTAATCTAACTAACGACTGGGTCGCGTCCGTAAATATCAACCTAATCTAACTAACGACTGGGTCGCATCCGTAAATATCAAACTAATCTAACTAACGACTGGGTCGCATCCGTAAATATCAAACTAATCTAACTAACGACTGGGTCGCGTCTGTAAATATCAAACTAATCTAACTAACGACTGGGTCGCGTCCGTAAATATCAACCTAATCTAACTAACGACTGGGTCGCGTCCGTAAATATCAACCTAATCTAACTAACGACTGGGTCGCGTCCGTAAATATCAACCTAATCTAAATAACGACTGGGTCGCATCTGTAAATATCAAACTAATCTAACTAACGACTGGGTCGCATCCGTAAATATCAAACTAATCTAACTAACGACTGGGTCGCGTCTGTGGCAACCAACAGATGAGAAAGTATGAATGAACTTATACAATTAAAATATAGGTAAATGTGTGCTTTCATGTTGTTTTCTCTGGCAATTGTGGTATAAGCAGAATAAACACCTTCGTTCTGTACATTAGCTTGGAAAAATGAACTCTGCAAAGGAACTGTGCCCTGCCTCATGCTCGTCCCGCTGCCCCATGCCGCTGCCTCGTCCCGTTGCATCTTGCATTATTTCCAAGGTAATGTACAGAATGTCACCGTTTATCCCTTACTTGTCATGCCTTGGTCTTAGTATTTTGTGTTTTCTTTATCTATTTGGTCAGGCCAGGGTGTGACATGGGTTTATTTTGTTGTGTTTCGTATTGGGGTTTTATAGGCATTGGGATTGTGGCTGAGTAGGGGTGTCTAGCATAGGCTTAGCTGCCTGAGGCGGTTCTCAATCAGAGTCAGGTGATTCTCGTTGTCTCTGATTGGGAACCATATTTAGGTAGCCTAGGTTTCACTGTGTGTTTTGTGGGTGATTGTTCCTGTCTCTGTGTTTGTTGTCACAAGATAGGCTGTATAGGTTTTCGCGTTTCGTTTGTTGTTTTGTATATTTAGTTATTTCATGTATCGTTCATTTTGCATTAAAGAACATGAGTAACCACCACGCCACATTTTGGTCCGCTCCTCTTTCAACAGACGAACGCCGTTACATTACTTAACCTGTTAGTCCTATAGGGGCAGTATTTCATTTTTGGATAAAAAGACGTGCCCGTTTTAAGCGCAATATTTTTTCACGAAAAGATGCTTGACTATGCTTGGAATTGATAGTTTTGGAAAGAAGACACTCTTACGTTTCCAGAACTGCAAAGATTTTCACTGTGAGTGCCCTAGAACAAATGCTTCAGGCAAAACCAAGATGTTTGACCGACCAGGAAATGAACAGGATTTCTGAGGCTACGTTTTCCATGATCGCCTTATATGGCTGTGAATGCGACAGGAATGAACGGACACTTTCTCTTGTTTCCCCAAGGTGTCTGCAGCATTGTGACGTATTTGTAGGCATATCATTGGAAGATTGACCATAAGAGACTACAATTGCCAAGTGTCCCGCACGGTGTCTGCGTGGAAATTGGTGCGCAAAAGTCAGCTACCAGTATTTTTCCATCCGAATCAGAGAAGAATGCAGGCTTCCAGGGACGGCATTTCAATGAAGAGATATATGACAAAACACCTTGAGGATTGATTCAAACAACGTTTTCCATGTTTCAGTCGATATTATGGAGTTAATTCGGAAAAAAGTTCGATGTGTAGGTGACTGAATTTTCGGTTAGTTTCGGTAGCCAAATGCATAGTAACAAAACGGAACGATGTGTCCTACACAAGAATCTTTCAGGAAAAACTGGACATCTGCTATGTAACTGAGAGTCTCCTCATTGAAACATCTGAAGTTCTTCAAAGGTAAATTATTTTATTTGATCCCTTTGCTGGTTTTTGTGAATATGTTGCGTGCTAAATGCTAACGCTAAATGCTAAGCTAGCTATCACCACTCTTACACAAATTATTGATTTTCTCTGGTTCTAAAGCATATTTTGAAAATCTGAGACGACAGGATTGTTAAGAAAAGGATAAGCTTGAGAGCAGGCATATTTATTTCATTTCATTTGCGATTTTTAGAAATCGCTAACGTTGCGTTATGGTAATGAGCTTGAGGCTGTAGTAACGCGACCGCATGCGGGATGGGGCGGACTATGAGGCTAATAAAGGGAATATCTGGTATTCAAATAACAACAAAGTGGTCATGTGTTATGCCCTGATCTGTTTCACCTGTCTTTGTGATTGTCTCCACTCATCTCCAGGTGTGACCTGTTTTCCCTGGGTATTTATTGCTGTCTTCTCTGTTTGTCTGTTGCCAGTTCGTCTTGTCTTGTCAAGTCAACCACCATGTTTTTTATGCTCCTGCTTTTTCCTTATCTCTGTTTTTCTAGTCATCATGGTTTTGACCTTGCCTGCCTTGACTCTGAGCCCTCCTGCCTGACCATTCAACCTGCCCTGACCTCAAATCTGCCTGCCACTCTGTACTTCCTGGACTCTGATCTGTTTTATGATCTTTTGCCTGTCCACGACCTGCCTACCCCTTGGATTATAATAAATATCAGAGACTCACACCATCAGACCCCTTGACTTTTTCCACATTTTGTTATGTTACAGCCTTATTATAGAATGGATTAAAAAAATAATAATAATGTAATCCTCTTACACACAATCTACACACAAAACCACATAATGACAGAGCAAAAACATGTTTTTATTCAAAACAAAAAACAGAAATACCTTACTTAAATAAGTATTCAGATATTTTGCTATGAGTCTCAAAATTGAGCTCAGGTGGATCCTGTTTCCATTGCTCATGCTTGAGATGTTTCTACAACTCTATTGGAGTCCATCTGTGGTAAATGGAATTGATTGGATATGATTTGGAAAAGCACACCTGTCTATATGAAGTTGCACAGTTGACAGTACATGTCAGAGCAACAACCAAGACATGAGGTCCAAGATATTGTCCCTACAGCTCTGAGACAGTATTCAAAACAATTCTGCAGCATTTCAGGTTCCCAATAACATAGTGGCCTCCATTGTTCTTAAATTGAATACATTTTTAACTACCAGGCCTCTTCCTAGAGCCGGCCATCCGGCCAAACTGAGCAATCGGGGGAGAAGGGCCTTGGTTAGGGAGGTGACCAAGAACCCAATGGTCACTGTGACAGAGCTCCAAAGTTCCTCTGTGGAGATGGGAGAACATTCCAGACGGAAAACCATCGCTGCAGCACTCCAACAATTAGGCTTTTATGGCAGAGTGGCAAGACAGAAGCCACTCCTCAGTAAAAGGCACATGAAAGACCACTTGGCGTTTGCCAAAAGATACCTAAAGGACTCTGGTCTGATGAAATCAAGATTGAACTCTTTGGCCTGAATGCCAAGCCTCACATCTGGAGGAAACCTGGCACCATCCCTACGGTGGCAGCATCATGCTGTGGGATGTTTTTTTAGCAGCAGGGACTGGGAGACAAGTTGGGATCGAGGGAAAGATGAACGGAGCAAAGTACAGAGAGATCCTTGAAGAAAAACCTGCTCCAGAGCTCTCAGGACCTCAGACTGGGGCCGAAGGTTAACCTTCCAACGGGATAATGAACCTAAGCACACAGCCAAGACAATGCAGCAGTTGCTTCGGGACAAGTCTCTGAATGTCCTTGAGAGGCCCAGTCAGAGCCCCACCTTGAACCCGATCGAACATCTTTGGAGAGACCAGAAAATAGCTGTGCAACGCTCCCCATCCAACATAAAAAATATATATAATTTATTTATCAATTATTTTACTTCATTTTACTGAGAGATCATGGTGGGCCATATCAAATCATCTGAAAGGTTGCATTTTTGCCACCCGTTCATTCACTTTCCCCTAATTCAGTAAAATGGAAGATTAACCTCCAGTTCAGTGAGATGGGAGATTAATCTATAGTTCAGTGAGATGGGAGATTAACCTCTAGTTCAGTGAGATGGGAGATTAACCTCTAGTTCAGTAAAATGGAAGATTAATCTCTAGTTCAGTGAGATGGGAGATTAATCTCTAGTTCAGTGAGATGGGAGATTAATCTCTAGTTCAGTGAGATGGGAGATTAATCTATAGTTTAGTGAGATGGGAGATTAATCTATAGTTCAGTGAGATGGAAGATTAATCTATAGTTCAGTGAGATGGGAGATTAATCTCTAGTTCAGCGAGATGGGAGATTAATCTATAGTTTAGTGAGATGGAAGATTAATCTATAGTTCAGTGAGATGGGAGATTAATCTCTAGTTCAGTGAGATGGAAGATTAATCTCTAGTTCAGTGAGATGGGAGATTAATCTCTAGTTCAGCGAGATGGGAGATTAATCTATAGTTCAGTGAGATGGAAGATTAATCTATAGTTCAGTGAGATGGGAGATTAATCTATAGTTCAGTGAGATGGAAGATTAACCTCTAGTTCAGTAAAATGGAAGATTAATCTATAGTTCAGTGAGATTAATCTCTAGTTCAGTGAGATGGGAGATTAACCTCTAGTTCAGTGAGATGGAAGATTAACCACATCCTGTTCAGCACATTAACTGTTTTTTTGTCTATTTACAGGTTCAGATGTTTATCATGACATCCTGGCAAGCAAGTGGTATGTTTTTGCCTTTGAGTCTCATTTTGTTTAATGAGTCTCAAGCCTGCATTGGTTTGTTCATTCATTCATACGTTTGGGTCCTGGTCAAATGAAGGCCACTTAAAAGGGAATAGGAAGCCATTTGGGATGCACCGTCTGTATTCACTCTCCTTACCTTCAGCACCATTTCTCTGCCAACCCATCAGCACATCACCCTCTCAGATCCATTCAGACGGAAACAAAAGCCCATTCACCATACAAGACAGAGCGCTAAAAATCAGTCTGGATAAAAAGATGAATCACTTCAGGGCTGTGAGAAACCTCTCACTTTGACTTTGAAAATATACTCTGTAAAGACATACTGTAGAAGGAGTCAGTGCACTATCTACGTACAGTATAATAATAGAGTCTTTGTCATGTTTCGGCACATTCAACACAGCGGCACTGGGCAGAATAGGGAATAGAGACATTTGAAAGGCGGACTGTTCTCTCTCTCTTTATCTCCCGTTCTGCTTCTATCTCACAGTGATGCTGTCTCAGTCTGTTCATAGTACTGTAGTACAGTGCCTTGCAAAAGTATTCATCCCCCTTGGTGTTTTTCCTATTTTGTTGCATTACAACCTGTAATTTAAATTGATTCTGATTTGGATTTCATGTAATGGACATACACACAATATTCCAAATTGGTGAAGTGAAATTAAAAAATAAAAATAAAAATGAAAAAAAAATAAAAGTGGTGTGAGCATATGTATTCACCCCCTTTGCTATGAAGCCCCTAAATTAGATCTGGTGTAACTAATAACCTTCAGAGGTCACAAAATATGTTAAATAAAGTCCACCTGTGTGCAATCTATGTGTCACATGATCTCAGTATATATACCTGTTCTGAAAGGCCCCAGAGTCTGTAACACACCACCAAGCATGTGGCACCATGAAGACCAGGGAGCTCTCCAAACAGGTCAGGGACAAAGTTGTGGAGAAGTATAGATCAGGGTTGAGTACTAAAAAATATCTGAAACTTTGAACATCCCATTAAAAATGGAAAGAATATGGCACCACAACAAACCTGTCAAGAGAGGGCTGCCACCAAACCTCACGGACCAGACAAGGAGGGCATTAATCAGAGAGGCATCAAAGATAACCCTGAAGGAGCTGCAATGTTCCACAGTGGAGATTGGAGTATCTGTCCATAGGACCACTTTAATCCGCTGTCGTGGAAGGATCAGAATTTGTTGGTAACATATGTAAGATGTTTAATATTCATCAAATGTGTGTAAGTTAATTCTCATCAGAATTATATTTTTGTATAATACTGTGGCAAGGTTGCAGTTATCTGTTCTATGTCAAAACTAAGTTGCATGGGCCACAGAGAGGGGAGAGGTCAAAGTGTCATCATGTGTAAACCTCTCCGTGAGTTTGTCCAGGAGGTTGTATTTTGAGTTGGTTGTATCTAAATTACAATTTGATATATGCCTGTTGATATGGATGATTTGGTTTATGGTTCTGGGGTTTGGGAAAGGAGACAAAGCTGAACGATGAATTATGTCTATGCTGTCTGACTGTGTGTCTTTGCTATTAAAGGAACTCAGTTGCATTGTAAGGGGGCTCTCAGAGAATTCACTGAGAGACACTGAATTTATCTGAGAGTCACAGGATTGTGATAGAGCTCATATAATTAAAGATGGACTTGTATAACTAACTCTGACGTGTGTGTGTGGTTTGCTCCCATGATTTGGTAAATAGAGGAAATTTCCATGACACCGCACACTTCACAGAGCTGGTCTTTATGGAAGAGTATATGAATATGCAAACACGTTTGGTGTTCGCCAAAAGGCATGTGGGAGACTCCCCAAACATATGGATGAAGGTACTCTGGTCAGATGACACTAAAATCTTGCTTTTTGGCCATTAAGGAAAATGCTATGTCTGGTGCAAACCCAACACCTCTCATCACCCCCTAGAACAACATCCCCACAGTGAAGCACGGTGGTGGCAGCATCATGCTGTGGGGATGTTTTTCATTGGCAGGGACTGGGAAACTGGTCAGAATTGAAGGAATAATGGATGGAGCTAAATACAGGGAAATTCGTGAGGGAAACCTTTTTCCATCTTCCAGAGATTTGAGATGGACGGAGGTTCACCTTCCAGCACGAGAATGACCCTAAGCATACTGCTAAACCATCACTTGAGTGGTTTAAGGGGAAACATTTAAATGTCTTGGAATAGCCTAGTCAAAGCCCAGACCTCAATTCAAATGAGAAT